>NC_047679.1:76883483-77080469 GCF_011762505.2 Arvicanthis niloticus | reverse complement strand
TCTAAGCTACCCTAATAGTATAAGATAAAATTTGCAGTACACTTGTCAATCATAATGGTTGGATTCACCAAGACATATGTGCTTGTATCTTTGCATAAATGCCTAGCTGGATTTAGGATTTAAGTTTATGATATGAGTCTAGCCATTTCCTCATGTGAAGTTAAGGAACAAAATTCCTATCAATAAATAGAGCTTAATGTTATACTGAATAACCCCTTCTCTCACTATGCTGTGACATACATAGAGACATGTATTTGTGCATGTAACACACACACACACAGCCACACTTATATATATAAACAATACAATATAGCAATAAATGTGAACAAAAACAATACAAGAATGAGGTGACAGCAAAGCCATTTGAGAAAGTACTGGGACTACAATACTGGCAGGCTACTTGCAGGTTTCCAAATCAAGAATTTATACCTGTTTGTTCACAAAAAAAATTCAAGAAAAAATAGAAAAAAGGGAAAAAGACAAGGAAATAAAAGCCCATGGCATTAGTGACAAAAATTTATCAGAAAAAGTAGAAACTGCACAATGTCCACCCAGATTCATAATAGGATGCAGTATAACATAAAATAATACTTTTTCCTATGAATTATTATGTGGTAACAATTATAAATAGTGCCCAAATAAAACATCTAAAAGTAGAAATTTTTATCTGGTATGGGTGTATTGTACTACAAATGAACAGAAACCATTCAGAAATTAATTCTGCATTTGAAAATTAGGTCTTGCTGCTCATAGTATTTGAAGATAAGTACATTCAGTTCTCTATCCAAAACCTACAAAATCCCAATACTATCTATTTTCTTTCTTCTTTTTTCTTGTTCATGTAGCACACATTTATTTGAATGAGTACATGGCTTTTTACATGATAGTTGTAAAACCAAACAGCACCATTTGCATTTCAGAGCAATCAGTAATATCCAGCTTGAATCTGTGTCACGCTGATCAGTTCAGCATCTGAGGTTACAGCTTTAAAAGTCTGCTAAAAACGGATTTTCTTTTTAAATGCTTCTTGGATAAAATGCTAAAATGGAGTTAATGATATGGCTTAATATTCTGAAGGCAAAAATAAGCAAAGTCAATTTTTGAAAAGACTGTAGCCCATAGCAATTTGAGTAACTTCTTCTCACCTGGGACTTGCTTACCTTCCTACAAAAAGCTGACTGTATTTCCCAGTCTACAGAAAGTGTTCTGATAGCTCAAGCAATGTAACCTAAACCAGTAACTCCTATTTTCCTATTTGAATGAGGTATTGACCAAAATTCTTTTCTTGGTATTTATTTATCTACTTTTATTTTCTTAGACCCTTTGATCTAATTATCTCTTTCAATGCTATCAACCAGACTTTTTTCATCATCTTTTGATGAATAGATTCAAAATTAGGTAATTATCAACTCTTGCCTCTACTATCTGTGTAGTATGTAGCTCTAGCTGTACATTGTCTAACCGTAAAGCCAGCATCTTTCAATTACTGCCACTTCTCTGTTTCTTTTTTACAATATTAAAGAAGAAAAAATATGGATACAAAGCAAATGATTCAGGCTAAAGACCGTATTTGATATTCCCTATGTATATACAAAAAATCATGTACTGTGGAATAATACTCCCTATTGCCAGCTACAATATTCTACTTTAGGTTCTTCATGCTTGGGCAATTACAATAAACTAATAATTAGTTCCTCCAGGTTAGTTTTTCCTCCATCTATTTCCTTCTTTCCAAAACCACTTCTAATATTCTTTTTTTAAATTTATTTACTCATTTTTCCTTCTCCCTCTTACTCTGGCCCTGCTTGCTCCAGACCAAAGGCTTTTATTTATTAATTATATGTAAATACCCTGTAGCTGTCTTCAGACAGTCATAAGAGGGCATCAGATCTCATTATTGGTGGTTGTGAGCCACCATGTGGCTGCTGGGATTTGAACTCATGACCTCTGGAAGAGCATTTAGAGCTCTCTTAACCACTGAGCCATCTCACCAGCCCCCTAATATTCTTTTGATATTTAAAACCACAGACTCCCACTCAACACATTAAAGATCTTCCAGGCACTTTACTAGATGTGTGGCAGAGACTGAATTAAATCTGGTTTTGTTACTACAATAGAATATCACACATTGAACAGTTGATATACAAGAGGAAATCATTTCTTAAAAGTTTGGGAAGCTGAGAAGTTTAAGGTCAATGTAGTGGTAGTTTATAAATATGGTAAGGATTTTTGTTGTTTCTAAGATGGCACCATACTGCTTTGTCTTCCTGATGGATCACTGTGTCTATGCATAGTAGACAAGAAAAAAGAAGGGATTAACTCCTTAGGCAACTATTGTATGGGCCTGAAACTTATTCATAAATAACCAATGTTAAGACTTAGTCACCTCAGAAAGATACCAATTCTCAATACCAGCATCATACAGTAGTAAAGTTTCTAGACATTACATTTTGTGAATATTCATGAAATTGTGGTAAAAATAAAGTAAACTGAAATATAATCAGATCATGAATTCATGCTTTAACTTATTGTTTTAAATCGTGTTTTTAAATAATTGTTCTAAAACATGTATGTATCGTAGTTGTTAAATATTAATAATAATCATTTATCCAAAAATAATATTTTCTACCACAAATATTCTGCTTACTATATGTAAGAAACTCCTAAATGTCATATAGACTTTTGTTTAAACTAAGTTAAACTGACAACTCTGCAATACATTATTATTACTAGAAGTAGACTTTTAATAGCACTGTTCAAAGTTAGATACAGCATGAAGGCTTTTTTTTTTTAAAATTCCCAACCTAGTGCATTATTCACGATTAAGAAAAATCAATTAACAGGTTGACTTTTTTGTCATTCTACTTCATACATGGTTTTCAGAGCATAAGATAAATAAGTTTATAAACAAAATTTCAAGGAAAAATTATATTCTACATATTGTATAATGAAGTAGGAACTAGATTAGGGAGAGTGTTTGGTTACAAAATTTAAACAATTCAAAATTAATTAATTAATTAATTAAGTTCCCAAATGCTGCTCCCTCCCAGTTCTCCCTTCTGAATCCCTCCATGTATCCACCCTTCCAGTCTCATCTGAATGGTGGGTCCATCCACTGGGTATCCTCCTACTGTATCATTTTTCTTCCAAATTAGGTCCATCCTCTCCTACTGAGGCTAGGAAAGGCAGCCTTGTTGGGAAACAGGATCCACAGTCAGGCTTCATTTTTTACGGAGAGCCTCTGCTCCAGCTGTTGAGGGACTCACATGGAGACAGCTACAGATTGGCTACAAAAACTAAAGAAATTCAACCTACAAACTCCAGCAACTTGGGAAAGACTAGAGCCAATTGGATAAAATACTGGCCTAACCACAAAACTAGGTTCTTATCCTTCCTACAACCATTTTCTTGTTTGAAATATTTGAAAAAATAATGAATTTGGTAGAAATGATAGGAAATTTTGGAAAATGTTATGGTAATTCCAGCACTAAAATCTCAATCTCATTTTGTAAAGGAACTGCTACCCAGAGGCATTTCCTAGTATAATATATATGTACAAAAGTGGAGGAAAAGGAGGCTTGAAACCAAAAGCTTTAATATAAAGGGGAGTCCATTATGAGGACATAATAAGGTCAGCATGGCTCAGAGATATGTAGGACTAGATCACCTACTGCTGTTCCTAAGAACAGTGTATTCAAAGATAGAAAAGAGGTTCATTCTTAATACTGAATGATTGGAGTATGGAGAGAAAGGATGTCTCATGTTCATGCTACTCTCTAATCCAGAGGTCCTAACGTTATATTGTGATTTCTCATTTTTAGTATTCAGGCAGGTAAGAGAACAGAATAACATACAGAAACTTCTAAGCACTCTACTTGATGACATGTGAATAGGCCTATGAATAATGACTGGACCAACTGTTCTGTAAGGTAGGCAACAATTCACAAATAAACACCAGAGAAGATATGCTGTCACTTAAATTTACATAGTCATTGGTATACCTGCAATGTAACTGATTTCACACATTTTTCCTCTGTAAAAATATTTTTAGTTTGGCTGGCACTAATCTTTGCAGGCTTGTCAAGTGTTTAAAATGAATTTACCAGAGAAAGTAGCATCTGGCCAAACTAATCATAGGCAGTTGTCAGATACGTTACTGAATATCATCAGTAGAAATGGCCAAAGGAAGAAAGTTTTTAAAAAGGCAGCAAATTCAACAGAAGTAATACTTTAATACGAATTTAGTAATTAATCTCCATGAAGGTAGACATAAGTGTTACAAATAACACAATTTGCCATTAAGATCTAGCACACATTCCTTCTTGCTTCCCTCAGAATCAAGAAGGGGATTTTATTCAGCAGAGAATAGAATCGTGCAGTCCTTTGAAAAAAAATCAGCTGGTCATGAAATTTTAAAAAGAGAGTTGAGAGGATTTTAAAAATATTTTTCGTCTTTTTATTTAACTGGACCAATGGCACATTATATTTTACATTTTGTATAATGTCAGGCAGTACAGAACTATGACACCACCTATTGTGATACTATTTAAATGCTGATGTGAAATGTCAAGTTTATTATGTACTGGAGGAACAGCACCTGGAATTCAGTGATTAAGAAAATGTAAATGTCATTTTCTACAGTAATTCTGTCTAAGGTCATAAAACCCTATATGGTATTTGTTACAACAGTTTGTTAATCTATTGAAAATAGGTCCATAATGGAGTATATATGTCTTAAGTAGTAAAAGGATTATGGGCATTAACAATACTCTTTCATCCTGTGCCAAAACAGTTATTCTGGTGGCTGGAAATATTCAGAAAACTCAGAACTAACACCTCCTTTTGTGCTTCTCAATTTTTGTTCACTTCAAGCTACCTATGTTCTTTCCTTTTTTTCATCCTTTACAGAAATGCATGACAGCAAGCAGGCTTATCAAATGTTTCTATTAACCCTAAGATGTTACCAACAAATGTCAGGTGTAACTCCTTCAAGTACTTCACCTTTGTAAATATTTTAACGTGGCTGTTCTGGTTTAGAACTTAGAATGCAGAAACAGTAAAAGATGATTGAAATAGCACAGTGGAGTAAGAGTATATTGTAGTTTTATTAACTGTTCTTTTTACAACCAAACTTGTAAAAATATAACTCCGAGAATTGGCTTTCTGAAACATCTTCCAGCACTTTATTATTTAAAACTTCAATGTTGCATGGGAAAATAGGTTTGGAGGCATAAAGCAATCCTACTAGTTCTAAGTACTTCTTTTCATTAATATCCCTAACAATAAAAATATATTACATCACTACATTGTAAAAAAAAAAAAAAAAAAAAAAAAAACCTCTCGAACCTCTCTTCATCGTACTCAAGGTAACATACTTCGAAGATGACACAGGTATAATTTCTCTCATCTTTCTCTTGGTATCTTAAAGTATTATTTCAAAATGTAGCATTCTTGTTGTGGCAATTATTCAACTTCAATTTTCTGTATCTTAGAAAGTTAAAAAGATAGGTCTCGGGCTCCATGTGGAAACTTTACATAAGATACACCCCCTTGTCAAGTTTAAGATTCTTCATCTCTAAAACTATACTTTAAGCCAGAGTTTGTGTGAAGTACAAAGACATGAATACAAACTCATAAGCTGCTAAATAAATGCTTGATAAAAGCAGCACTGCTATATTACTTGGCACTACAATATTAGTTATTATTCTATTTATCTCCAATTCTCACTTAAAAATTTATACAGGTATATATCCACATATGATGGCAGTTTTCCGAGGAAAGACAGATATCTAGGACAGTTGTTCAAATATGCTATGTATTATAATAATTTAACAGAGAAAATGTATTTCCTACATAGCTGTAACTATGTTCAAGCACTTACTTAGGTGGTCTCTAGGGATGGATACAGTAAAATTTCAGTGGAAGATATTCCACTTCCATTTGTTGTACTCCGGGAACCCTACTCCAAGAAGAAGGCAATCTCCCTGGTTAGGTTTAAGTTTGTGACATATTTGAGAAAATCTACATGAAAAAAACCAGGCAGGCATATAGAGGTATATTCTGTGAATAATGAACAAAATATCATTCAGTTCACTTGTAGAAAATAGACGTTAATAAATAGTCTTAAGAGACAGTTTAAAATCCATGAAATTGATTTCAGAATTAATGTTTTTGGAGTTTGCTTGTTAAATAGCAATATGAACAACAGGAAAGAGCCGCATATGACACTTCTGTCCACTCATTTCATCTCTTCATCATATAAAATAATATTTCTTAAATGTTTTATTTTTACTGTGATTTTTCAAGCAGTGCAGCTGTAATGTGGATAAAAGGCTATGTGTTACTTTTTAATGACTACAATGTTTGAAAAGGAAGGTGCTAGCTTTAGAAGTCTTTTCAAGTAATGATGATATCCAACTTATTTGCCCTTTTATTAATCTAGACTGAAAGAATACTTCTGATTGTCACTTCTGTTCCTAAGCAACATCAACAAAAGGTAAAATGTCATGTGCACGGGTCTATTTGCTGCAAATCACAAAAGAAGTTTCAAGGAAAAAAATTTTTCTTGATTGACTCATTACATTACATGAGATAATAAAGTGCAGTTAAAGCCAGAATTAAAATGACTCATGATCAAGAAAAAATACATTACACTTACAATTTTTTTTTTAAAATAGATTTTCTACAAGTTGAAATTGTTCTTAATTTGAGAAGTACAATTGGAGCTTATATTAAGTAAACCGATAGTCAAGTACTAATATATCACAGAAAGTAAATTTCCCTAATTACAATAACCATCTGTAATTATATATAAATAAGTGTGTGTGTGTGTGTGTGTGTCTTTCTGTGACAGGTCATTGTGACCTGAATAAACAAAAAACAAAAACCAAACAAAAAGAAAGAGAGAAAAGTCTTGTCACAGGGAAAAAGAAATCTCTTGAGACAGAACGCTTCTTTTGCAATATTTAGAAGGGAGGGAATATGCGCATTTAGCCAGAGCTTCTGGTCCTACATAAATCCTGGAGCTTCTGTATCTTTTCAGCTTAAACCATGCTGTTCTCGTCTTCTTTCTCTGTAATTATCTAGTTTGCTACTTTTCCAGTCCAAGAGCATACTGAATAGTTTCTGCCTTTCAACAATTTCCTTGTGATTACTTCCTGAAAATTCTTCACGTTGTTCCCTTAGACAACATCCATAGATCCGCTTCAAACTATCAAAGAAACACTAGCCATATATCTCATAGCACTTATCCCAAAGCATGAGTACATGAATAGGGATATACTTGTTTCTTCCCTGTGCCCATTAGATGATGACAGGAGCTATATATAACTGTCATGTTCAGCATCATAGTCCTAACTGTTAACGTTTGAAGAGATACCCTTTTTATGTTGTCTGTAAATGATTAACTACAAGTAGTAGACTAAGATTGTGAGCAACCTCTGAGATCCTACAAAGTTTTATCAAAATCTTCTAAATTAAGCAAAGCAAAGTAACTAAACTAAATTAAGTTTTCAAATTCCTTGACAGTATGTGGTAAGTTAAACTTTCATGAATTCATAGTAGGTGTATTGATCAGCCAGGAAAACTATAAATTTTAAAAATATAGACAATTATTTGCTCTTTTGCCTGGGGTAAGAAGGGTGCTGAATCAGATATTGATTCAATCTGCATTCCCAATTTAAGATCAAAACATGTACAACAACAACCACCAACAACAACTTAGTAGATGTTCCACATGTTCTAATGAATAATTTAAAACTGCCAGTCTAGCTATTCTATTCCTATGGCATTTACTAAACTTTGGGTCAAATTAATTATATGTTTGGCCATAATGTTGATTTATTTCTGAGTCTTTCTGAAGCTGTTAACTCATGTACCAGCAGAAAATATTTTTGATCATGGCTTCCGAAGTAAGTTCTGAGTATCATGACTAGAAAGACTAATTAGCCTGAAGAAAAGTTTTTGCTAATTTTGTTAATAAGTTACAGTGACTGAGTTTACATTTGCCAATTTCTATAATGAAAGAACCACTATACATCATCCATTTATAAAATATACAATAAGACTACCATATGCTAATTTGAATGTTTACTAGATATTTGAACACATTCATAGCCATCATTAGAACCACAGTTTCTAAATGAGTATGCCAATCTTTAGCCCAAGGTGACTTCTAGAGCTGAGTTATGAACCCCAACTGAAATAGTGGATTTGTAATGGGACTGGCAATTCTAACTATAGCAGCATGAACAACACTGACGATAACAAAATCCTTGCTTAGATATAACTCACACAAAAAGTAAAAGCCAGAGGCTGTGAACAGCTCAGTGCATTTAAACAATTTTTCAACCCATTTGAAACACACAGGTTTCTGTATTCCTTTCGAAGCACTACCTGGCCGTTTTTCAAAATTCTGTTTTCTTTGACCAAAAAAGAAAAATATGTGTATATATGAATATGTCATATGCCTCCCTGAGAAACATTTCCCCCTTTATCTTCATCTAATAAGAGTGCCAGTGAAACTTTCATGAAATAAATGTTAGTCTTGCCTGGCCTTGCTTTTCATTTCAATATCCCTGGGAATAGACATGGTCAGTGAATCTGCAGAAGTAATAATGTGCCCTGAAGATTCCGATTTTCAAAAGCTGTTAAAGTGACACTGTGTTGGAAAAGTCAGTGTAAAACTAAAGAAGATAACACTGTTTCATAACCATCTAATTAGCAATTTGTTTTTTTCTTTAATCTAAAAGGAGTAGGTGCTCTTTTCTTTCATGAAAAATAAAATAAAGACTTTGTATAAAACACTTTACATAGGAAGCTCTAGCAAAATCAATAATGAAAACTTCTATGATGCATTTGTTTATTTATTTAATGATGGTAAGGATCACACCTCTGGTTGCAGACACATTAGTTAAGCCTTCTGTTGGTGAGCCACCATTCCAACCCTATTCTTAACTTTATAGCTAAGGGATGCAGTGCTCAACTATCTATAGCAACATACATGGAACATTTTATTAGTAGTCAATGGCAATGCTGGAGAAATAATTGTTGGCCTACAATATAATGGCTGTTCCTGCCTGTAGTTACCCTCTTAAAGTTCAATTTCTACAAATAGATTAAAACAGAAGTAATTGAACTCATATTAACTGTTACTGGTACAGTTTGGTAATTATGACAAACTAAGTAAGCTCTGTTTGTTTCCTCTTAGCTCAGTTATCTGTTTATAACTTAACAATACCATATTTAAACACAAATATTGTTTTAAATCATCTTCCAAATTACTTCCTTTGTCACTTGCACTTTACATTAAAAACAAACAAACAAACAAACAAGCAAACAAACACTAGAAGACCAGAGTCAAGCAAGAGAATGGAGATCATTAACTGACTATAGTTCTTTGGGAAGCAAGAACTATTGATCATAGATATATTTCTTTTCATATGTATGGCAGATCATCCTTCATACAAGATTATGTCCATAGATAAGTTGTGTTACCTCGATTAGTCACTGCAGAAAATTCAATTGCACTTTCCAAAATATTCGCACTTAATTATCATTTAAAAATCACGGTATAGCTAAGCATATATTTCTACATGCTATGTCAACTGGAAGAAAATCTTAGAAAAACAGTTTGAGGGAAAAAGTGATGCAATGCTAAATACACAAATGATAATTGTTTGAACTTCGAAAACACTTAAGTTTTCAGACTTAATCAGGCAAAATAAGCCCTTATACTTTCTAATTAAATTGATGACACTAAATCTCAATTGATAGCAGGTACTCAAAGTTTTCAGGGAAGTAACTTCAGTTGGTATGCAAAATAAAGAAATAAATAAGGGTAAGTAAGTAAGTAAGTAAGTAAGTAAAATAAGGCCAATTCCCTAGAGGCATTTTCAGAGGCCAAATTCCCAATGAGTCTAGATTTTTAGTCTAGACTGATTTGCTTATCAGTCAAGCTGATAAGTAAAACTAAAAATCCTGCCTGGGTGTCAGTATTTTCCCTGAACAGTATTTAGCTAATATGACTTGTAATGGTGAGGCACAAGAATGGATGAAAATTTACTTTGAAGCATATGTCTAGTTCCAGTAAATACTTACAAAGTGAAAACTGGCATATTTGAAGTAGATATACATAAATACAATTATAAAGCTCCATCTCTCAATGCAAGCATTGTAAATATGTTTCACTAATGATAACACTCTTCAAGAAGGTGGACAAGAGAACTGTTTATATTTGTTATTTGCAAAGTATAATAAAGTGTTTGATTATTAGAATATGGTGAAGGGAAATCGATAGAATAAAACCCTAAATTTTATGGATTTAACTTTAAAAAATAGCTTGTTTTTTTTATTTCCTGTGTGTAAGTACTTGCTGTCATATATGTACACCTGTGCAATAGGTGTATATGATGTGCTTGGTGTTCAGAGGACAGTGTTAGATCTCTTGAGAGTTACAGATAATTGAGAGCTCTACTGAGGGTGTTAGGACCTGAAGATTTGTCCTGTGCAAGATCAACAAGTGTTCCTAAGCACTGAGCCAGGTCTCTAGACTTAATGTAACTTTGATGCAGTTAAAAGTTGACAATTTAAAGGTAAAGCAGTATTTTGTTTGTTTGTAATCTGCAGAATTTCATTATATATTTATTAAAATTACATAATATTTATATATATATTTCTAATAACATTCCAATTAAATATGTTGAATAAAACAGACTTATTTAATCTTAAATTCGTAAAAATAATTTATAGCTTTTCTAATTTTGTTAATATGATTTTCAGAACTGCAAAATCAAATCACAAATTACAGTTTATAAAACCTTATCTAAAATTAATTGTGCAGTTTTGTGACAGATGACTATTTTAGACACAATCTTCTTTTCAATATAAAACACAGATCATATTAAGTTCTAAGATAGATGCTAGTGATTATTGCTATCAATGGTAGGCAACAGAAAATGCACTTTTAAGTGAAGCAACAGTAGTTAAGAAAAAATATTACCTTTATTTTTCTGATGAGGATGTAATCAGTACACACTCCTCTAAAATATATACCAAACAATATGAATTTTTATCATTTTATTACTTATTTTATATTTTAATCTATATCTTTTATGTGTCCCTTAAATTTTTCTTATTAATTATGAAGACTAACCAATTCTTTTGTTTCATTTTCTTGTCTTTCCATTTCTTTATTATTTTCTTCCATATTTATGCATGTTAAAATACAGATACTAAAATATTTTGAGATATTGGAACTTTTGGTTGTGGACTAAGGATTCTTCCATTAAAGATTAGAGATGTCATTCAAAATAACATAATCTTTGGCTATGGAGAGATGGCTCATGGGTTAAGAAAGCTTACTGTTCTTGCAGGAGACATAGGGATAGTTTGTAGTATAGGTAAAAATCAAAACAAGTGGCTCACAACTGCCTATAAATCCAGTCCCAGGAAACTTGATGCCCTCTGGTCTCTGTGAGCATCAGTATGCATTGGGTGTAAAATGCACAAATATATAATATATATTATGTATATGTCTCTATATAGGTATGTTTATGTATATATACATATATGCACAAATATATATATACCCATATACACACAGATATATAGATAGATAGATAGATAGATATACACAAATAAGACATAAATCACAAGAGAATATATGTGATATATATATGAATATTAGTACTAGAAAAAGCACCCAATTGCAAAGAGTATGAGAATTTGTAAAGAAAATACAAGTTAATGCCATCATATGATACTTAAGAGATATTTATGATTTTAAAAGTCAGTTTGATAATTTATTTATTCAAATAATATTTATTATGGCCTGACATGTGTCAACCACTGATATATATATATATATAACTTCAGTAATTTATCTTCAATTTTTAAAATGAATCTGAACAAATGTAACAAATACTGCTTCAAAAACCAACTGAAATTAATATGCACATACAAATTTAACTAAACAAGTCATTATATATGTATAACACCTTTTTCATAAAGCATTTCCACATTGAATATCATAATCACTACAGGGAATACACACTATGATCTGTAGTTTACAACTTTGAAAATGTGTACAAATGAGAAAATATGCATAGAGAAGTTAAGTTGACAAACTATGATCAAACAAGTAGCTGGATGACAAAGGTCAAACTAGAATTTATATATTTCATAAATCTTATCCCTGGCCACATCATTTTTAACAGGTTTCTTTTACATATGGCTGTACCAGCATTATTTATTACAGCTCTCTTAGCTTCCAAAAGAGTACTAATGTTTCGCATAACTACCCTCAAGGAGTCTGCAGATCAAATTGATAACTCCTTTCTTCCTGTTGTACATGGAAGAGTACTAAGGAATTTGAATCATGCAAAATTTGGAAACCAAAAGTTTATATTTGCTGTTTACTAAAATTGTCTCATCCACTTGCACTATCCAAAATTCAGGAGGAAATCAAAGCAACAGTGATAGTTTTTATGCTTTAATGTTTGTGTTATAGCTAATTTAAAATGTGTCAAAAGTAGAGAATGAAAGCAACATTTTGGATAACTCTGCTGTGGTTCTGGTTCTTACTTGAAATAGCTATCCCTCTATGTCCCTGTGATTGGCCCATCATTACTTATAACACATTAGAGCAAAAATGAATAAGGTAGTGAATAAATCATAGTAACAGTAACTAAGATGATGGCAAGCTTTTTAGCTATTTTTTTTTCCATAGTGGTACACATAATACTCTGTCCTTCCACACTGACAATACAACTTAATATCAACTGTGTAATGTATTGCATAAAATATGTACCAATAGTTTGTGCTTCTTTAAGGGCCAAGTATGTGAGGATAACTGATGCATGGGTAGTTGATTTTTAAGAAACTACTTTGAATTCAAAATAAAATTAAACTGACCATTGGTAATCAACAACCTGTTTTCAGACACTGAAGTAAAGACACAATTATTGTAAACAAATGACAGCAGCAAAAGTTTCTTTGTAGGAATTTTAATTCACTGTGTGATAAGGCATGTTAGGATTCATCAACAGCATCATATTGATAACACCTCGATTAAAGACCTCCTTGATCTTTACTTGTATAGAATGTGGTTGATGGATCTTGTTCTTTTACTAAGTAAAGAAAGCATAAATATCACTTTTAGATTAAAAGATGCTTTGATAAAATCCTTAAGTGACATATAACTTGCTGAAAAGCATCAATTATTTACAGTAATGTCAGATGAACTTTGAAAACAATTGCCTACTCATATTTATACAACACATGTGATGTTTTTATGAAGCATGCATAAAAATAAAAGGTTCCTTCAAATTAAAATATAGTCGATGCCTCACTATTCATAAGCCATGACATATTTTAAAGTTGTGAATTATTATTTTTGCATACTTTACTGAAGTTTAAGTAACATCAGAAAGTGCAAGTATGTGACCTGGTTAAATGAATTTTCATAAACTGAATACTGGCCCAGCTTCTAGATCAAGAAGCACAATATGACCAGTATTGCTAGAAGTCCTAGCATATTCTTTTTTAGTCACAAACCCCAGGCATAACCAATACAATGATTACATTATCTTAGCTACTTTCTGAGAATATTTGTGAAAACTTTATCTATTAACTCCTTAAATATCTGCAGACATGTCTTAAGAAATGTGAGTAACTGTAAAGGCCCACAGTGGGTTTAGATAAAGATAGCAGCATGATTCAACTGATGCTAAAGAAGCATACCTGGATGTAAATCTGCTAATGTCAATACTTTATCAAATACTGCCATGATTAAAAAAAATAAGCCTAAGGATACCAAACATTATTGAGAATGTATTATTTTGGGACACAGCTACACAGATGGAAATCCTGTACCAAATGGAGAGGTTCAAATAGGTTTTTTCATCCATTAGGGAAGTAAAAAACTACTGAAAGTCAGAACAGAAGCCTTTCCTTAGAACTGTGGGAGGAAAAAGTTGCACAGAGCACAAAAATGGGAAATGGACATAAGATTTTAGTTTGGAAAAAAAGCATGGATCAAAGATCTGACATAGTTACAGTGAAAATCGAATAATTCAGCAGCCAAAAAAGCCTCTATTATATAAAGGCTAACAAATAAAAACTGCAATACCCTAACAATTAAGCCACATAAGTACATAAGAAACATTTTTTAGAGGCCCTGGAGTCACTAATCACCTGCAATAAGGTTAACAGCAATATATGAGGTACTTAATGAAGGTAAATCTCACTGTAAATGTTTCCATTATGCTTTTAAAAACAGTACATATTTAGATCTAATGCTATCTCTCTTATTTTATTTTATTTTTTTGTTATTTAGGTGGTTATTTTGTCTTCTAAGAAAAGATACAGCCAAAAATTGAATTTGAAATCCAGTCTTAGCACTGGAATTTCAGGCAACCACTTGGCATTTCTGTTATCTCAAAGAAGTTTGGTATTCAAAATCAATAATTAACTTTTTAAAAAAATACATTGTTGAAAACTAGGTTTCTTAAAAATAAATAGAAATTGTTTCCATAAAATTCACAATATTCCAAAATAAGGAAACAATTTAATGTATTTATTAAAATTATGTAGCATTATAAATGCTCAGTTTTATCTAATATATGTCTGAGTTTGGGTTTCACTGCTGTGAAGAGCCACCATGATGAATGCAAATCTTATAAAGAAAAGATTTAATTGGTTCTTCATTATAGTTTCAGAGGTTCAGTTCATTATCATTATGGTGGGAAGCTGGTCAGCATCCAGGCAGACATGGTACTGGAGGTTCTGCATCTTAAGCACCAGGAGCCCTTTAGACCCTGCATACACAGTGACACACTTCTCCCAACAAGGCTGCACCTATTCCAACAAGGCCATACCTAGTAGTGCCACTGCCTGTGGCAAGATTAGTCTAACCACCACAGATACTAACTTTTAACTACAGTCAAGTCATTCTATGATGCTATCAGCAAGATGGCTCAGTTACCACCTTACCTGAACATACTGACCTGCGTTTCAACTTCTACACTACCTGTTGGATGGAATAAACCAAATCCTTAAATTTGTCCTATGACTTTCATTTCTAAACATACACACACAGGCACACGCACTCGCACGCGGACGCACACACACACACACACACACACGACACTATATAATTTCTACAGTGGTATAATATGACTCTGTACTTTCAAAAAGACTATAAATCAAAGTTTAAATCTATTTCAGAAATTGTACAGGTTAATATTTTCTCACATCTCCAACCCTGTGATGACCCTTTATGTGTAAAATAGGTGTTCTAAAAACACTATAATTTTATTCCCAAAACTCATATATTCTTTCATGCAATTAACGGTAGAAAATATGGAAGTAATTTTTCAGCCTTTAGAATAAAGATAGATGCTGTTTCAGTTACATAGCACACTGTAACAATCCACTGCTGCCACTGCCCCTATGAGACAACCCTTAATGCTTCTCATAAGCCTCTCTTGTTTGGTAGTCTCTATAAGTTCAGATTCTCTTATTAATCCAATTGTTGTCACTTGAACTTTCTTATTCAAAGAAATATAATCAAGAGAGTAGGAAATATACTTAAGCCACAGTGTCTTATATTTTGTTGCTTAATTTCCTCTATGGTGAATAGTAACCAACTATCTATAATGTCTTATTTTGACAAATATATATGGCATCAAAATATCAATTGTATAATTGAAAAAAATTGTTATTGAGGACTTAGATGTATTTACGTTGCTGTGTGAACTGAGACTGAGGACAATCAGGAATTAATCTCGAATCTAAGTAGTCCATCTAGACAGTACACAATTTAATGAAAATTCAAATGTGGAATGTGCATTATTATCAATAAAATTCAAATGCTTCTACTGACACCAATAAAGAAAAGGCTAATTCTGTGAAATTTGAGCAAGACAACTACACAGAGGAAGAAGTGTTTAGAATTATAGTAGTAGAATTATAGTAGGGTTTTTAGTTGCTCAGCATTTACTTTCTGTATATTTTCTAATATCTCTATGTGTGTCTCAATTTTGAAAATGTGGTTGAAATTTGAATAGCTTTCCATACAGCTGTGAGACCATGGTCAAGCCCTTTATCATTAGGAAGCCCAGTTTCTTCCAGTATAAAATGATGAAGCTGTGCTCAATGCCACTCTGGATTGTTTTTTAGCAGGGACTAGGTGATCCCTAAAGATTCTACGGGTTCTACAGTCTCTGATGTTTTTCTCCTTCCTCCAACATTTATACTCTAATATTTAACTTTTACTACTTGCTGTTTCTTCAAATGTTGTTTTTCTTTTGCCTTCAACTTTTATTCTCTACTTTATGTTTTTATTTCCTAGAGTTTTCAAACAAGATTTCTCTTAATGTGAACTTTCACCACTATTAATCCTGAAGAGTTCAGAGTAAGTAAGTTAGTTAACAACATACCATGGAAATAAGACAGATATCAAAATGCATAGCTGACTGAAAAATATAAAATTTAATTCATAAGAACTTAACGTTGTTCATGGAAAACATAACTAGCTTTTATATTGTATCATGGCACTAATTTAAGTGAAGTGAAACCCATTTTGGATTTATGTAAAACCTTAGGATTAATCGTGCCTTCAAATACATTAATATAATTTTCCTGTATTGAACAGAATAGTTTTAATTAAACTTTACTAACCCTTTTGGTTTAATCCCTGGAGCTAACCTATAAAACAGTAAAGGTTTTAAATCAAACTATAAAAATTCTCAGAGCTAAAAATTAAAGTGATAGTTATGGAGAGTAGAGTAGATAAGGAATTCACCAAATGCATTTAGTAAATTATTAACACTTCATATATATTATATGTAAACATATATTGACATGTCTTAGTTAGTTAGGGTTTCTATTGTTGTGATAAAACACCATAACTAAAACAATTATCTAGTTCATCACTAAATGAAATCAGGGCAGAAACTCAAGGCAGGATTCTGGATAGAGGAGGACTGGTTACTGGCAGCTCAGCCTAATTTCTTCTAGCACTCAAGACCACCAGACCAGAGCTGGAAGCACTCGCAATCAGCAGGGCTGTCTCCCACCAATAATCAACCAAGAAAATCAACTAAGAGGCTTGCCACAGGCAATCTAGTGGGGGCATTTTCTCAATTGAAGTTTCCTCCCTAATGTCTGTTGTTTTTCAAGTTCATAAAACTTGCTACTGCATAACACACAGATCATAATTAAAAATAAAAATTAGAAAATAGGCAATTGTGTTTTATAAAGGGTACTTTTTAATTCTTTGAAGATATCAAAATTTGTTTAGCCACAAAATTTTCTTTCTTGAAACATGCTGATATGTCAGGAACTAATGAAAGAATCTGCAGACTTAAAGTTTACCCCAGAATAAAATAACTCAAACAGTAGTATTTATTAATTTCACTGGTAATAAATAAGGGTATATGATACTACGTGCTTCTAAACTTCAGATATACAAGAATTCCCTTTCAGAAGAAAATAGTGCACTTTCTCACTCGACTTGCTTCCGTCTCCTGTCCCAGCAATAATAGCTAACTAAATAACTAAACAAATTCAAATGAAAATAAAACCACTTTCAAAATCTCCAGGCAATGCTTCATAAACTTCTCCCACAAAAGTACCCCTAATGGAACCAAAGATTGAACATGTACCCCTAGGGATCTGCTGCAAGTGTGAAATTTCTTTGAAGTCATCTGTTTTATTTTAAAAATTCATGTGGTTTTTGCATTCTACTCTATAATATATATCTGTTTTAATGTAAAAATGATGTGTTTCTTCAATATCTTTGAGTTACAGAGCTCTAGGAAAATATGCTAAGTTGATACCAAAGGCATGTGTCTGCAAGAAATGCATAATTATAAGCTGAGCTTTGTGAAAAATAAAGATAATTATACAAATACAGTTCTCCCTAGATTGTACATAATTCTTTGTTTATCGTTCAGCTCCAAGTGATGGCATTTCCCCCGTTATCAGTAATTTTGAGGTCTATGCTTTTAGTACTAGAAGAGAATATACCTGTTGTTCTCATACTGGCCAGAAAACATCATTTTCTCATAAAGTACATACATGTATTCTAATAATCACAAAGACATAATTGTACATTATATGTGCAATGTAATACATTCATTAACTTGATATTGTGTTTTTCCTGTACCTCCAATTTAAAAAAAAAAAAACAAAAAGCTTATTTTTGAGGAAGAATAACAATTCACAGGAGCTGATTCATTTTTAAAAGCAAATGAATTATATAGTGTTGATATATCTTTTTTAGTTCCACTGGGAGAATGTGAATATTATACATATAGTACATTAGACACAATCCTGAAGGTGACAAAATTTAACTCAAATGACCCTGAAATTTATATTAAGAAAGCAAAGACAAATTAGAGTCAAGTATTAAAGAAAAGCATTTAACTATAAATAAGATATACATAGATTGACCTTTCACCATTGCTTTTCTTCCTGTGGAGGCTAAACTTCAAAGTCTTTTCTCCAGAGGCTTTGGTAAAAAGACGTTAGAAAGAAAGAAAATGGATTTTGAACAGTGTTTTGACAAATGATAGTCAGTTGTCTTAGAGGACAAGGCAGGTGAGATTTTCAGGCAGGGGATGTGGCAGGAAATTGTACACACAGACAGGATTATTATAAAGGAATAAAAATGGCTCAAGAGAATATATGTCTGGGTACACTGCAATGAGAACTAGGAAGAAATGAAAGTGGCTGCAAGCAGGCAGGGTGTGCTTAAGAAGTTTTTGAGTTGAGAACTCTTTGAATTTCACAGGAAAAAAAAAAAAAAGAGCCAGTCAAAAACAAGTGGAGAGTGGGGATTGCTGCAGTCCAAACAGTGAGATAGGAAAAGGGCATTTGGCAACAGCCTTGTGACTACACCCGGCTGGATCAGTACACAAAGCAAGCAATCAAAACACAATGGATACATTTGATTGTTGAAATAGACAGCAAGAAAGAAGGTTGTGATACCGTTAAAGAAAAATATGAAGGGATTTATCAAAAAGCCCAGACATATAAAAGAAACAAAGTTGAGTAGAATGTATACTTATCTGAACCGTGAAGAACTGTAAGATATATAAGATTATTCTCTTCAAATCTAATGTTCTTACTGGTGTATCAGTTATTAACGCTGCGATAACTATAATGTCTAACAACCACAGTATAATAGCTGTGTATTTACTATGTGGCAAGTATTTTACTCTATGCTTTGTATATCCTAATTTACTTATTTAATTTTACTGCTTTTTTAAAACATTTGTCATTTTATAGATTAGGACAAAAACTTGGGTGTATAAATTAATTACTAGCTCAATGTTCTGAAATTAGTAAGTAATACCATTATAATTTCCTTTGATCATCACAGTTACAGAATATAATCACTACAGCAAATATTTTTCTTTTCAAAAAGAGAAAATAAACTTTGCACCCATATAATATCACCTGCAGAAAAATATCTTCTTGATCAATCCTCCTTTAACATTTTAATCGCTAGTGAAGTGTGGATAATATTGACAAGGAGATTTACCCTGCCTGGAAATCTTACAAGCATTTTGTTTCACTTCTGTCTTAATTCCTCAATACAGGATAAAGTGATGTGAGACCTATGTCTGCCTTGGATATTTCTGATGTTCCTAATTTTCTCCCACAGCCTCTTCATCAACTAACTATTCCTTTCATCTGTCCTAAATGATTCTGCTGGTTTCCCTTGTACCTATTGAGTTGTCTCTGGAAAGTTAGCCCTTTACCATGCTGGGAAATAAATCTTCAGCCTCATAATTTACCCATTCCACAGGCATTTCTTCTTTATCTAAGTTATAAAACCGTATCTTTATAACATACTCAAGGAGAGATGTCTTAAGAGTCATTTTGAGAACAATATCATTCAACATACATTTAAGTTCTTCTCAATGTAAAGAACCTATTATTTGATTAGATGTACCATAGCTTCAGTAACATAGCAGTGTTTCAAAAAAAAAAAAAAAAAAGGATGGGTTATTTACATGTATAGTGTAGTCAAATATAAGCCAATCAAAACTACTTTTCTCTTTTCCATGCACCAACACAGAACTTTTATGATTAATAATGATAATAGCTTCCTTTTAAGTCTTATTATTTAAACAAAAGCACATAAGCTAAGAATAGACTCGAGGAAGCTGCTAACTGATTACCTTTGCTTGCACTTTCCACATGCTCCAGCTCTTCAGGAAATTTCAAGATATCCTGGTGTTGTTCATCACAGATTTCAGCAAGAAAATGCAAAAGGGTTGATTTTTGATCTGCCGATTTTGTGTCTTTGATCTGGGAGGAAAAAAAAAAAAAAACAAGATTATTCTGAAAGCAACATAAGTAGATATTTTTCTTAAACAAGTGAAACAAATGACGAATGAAGACAGATCCTGATGAAGCTCACTCGTAATTTTTTTATTATTATTAATATTAAGTTGGCAGTGGCTTCTTAATGGCAGCTAGTTACATAGCTCAGGATCTTAAACTCAATATTTTATAAAAGAAAAATAACACTCATAAAAGTCCCAAATTAAACCTTAATCTATATTTTCAAATATGTCTGAATCATTACAGCCAAATGAACTCTCTTTTTTACTTCATTTAAGTATTTATAGTAATAGTACCAGTTAATGTGTGTTGATGTTAACAACATTCTTGTCTTCGCATAAGAATAAAAATGTATTCTTGAAAGCTCCATTCAGTTGCTAGATTAAATTTATTTCTCGCTATCTTGTTTTACATTCCTTTATTTGCATGTGCCATAAGAAAAAAAATCACAAAGTTGTTTCATACAAAGTCATAAATGAAAATCATGTTACACAGTCATGGAAACATGACAGAATTTAATAGTTATTTGCTTAACATTGTATTTTTTAAAGAGACACTAGAAAGAAAAAAGATGGCATTAATAGAGGAAGACAAATCCTTAAAGGATAGACCAGAACAATTTAGTTGGTTCTAATGTTTTCATTTTTTATATTTCTTATGCTAAACTCAGTTCCAAATGAAATCAAGGATTTACTTAGAAACAATGCATAATAAAATACCATATTTTTTCAGTTTATTGGACGTTTTAATTCAATAATCCTTATATGATGGGTTTATCCACTGATGTTCATACTGATTTGGAGTTTTTAGATTTAAGGATTTTTCTGTTTAGAATAAATATTATTCACAAACAGGTTTAAGAAAGGCTTCAGAGGATACTTAGGTAATTATAAAATGAGTTAATCCTTAACGTTTTTGTGATTAAAGATAAAAACATAGCATTTATTAAATCAGGTTCATACCAAATATGTTCTGTGCTAAACTTTGTATTGGGTATTTACATCCTCATGATGTGAACAAATATAAAGAACATGAGTCTTAATGCTCCAGAAAAACAAATGGCCATAGGAGTAATAAAGTTCCAGTGGTCCTCATTATCTCTTGGCGAAATTCTACAAATACAGAATTTCATATATCGAAAATATTTAAAATGCCGAAATCATGCTCATTCACCAAACACTTTTTCGTATTACAAGGTTGAATCCTACAATCCAAGGACAAGTTGTAAGAACAAAAAGCAATAGGAACCTCAAGGGCAGTTTTGGGTTTTTTTTTGTTTGTTTGTTTGTTTGTTTGTTTGTTTTTTTAAGTAAAGCTAGCAACTATAGAGGAATCAATGGGAGGCTCTGTTCCCTAAAGAGAACTGTTTAGCTGGGATTATTGTGTTGTATGCTCACAAAATGCATTATTTTTACAGTACGTGGGACATGCAAGAAAATCCTTTACAACTTAACATCTGAGATCCGAAAATAATAATAATAATAAATAGGTGCTGAGGTAAATTGCAGAAAGATTCCCTTCTAGCAATAAGGAAATTGATTTTTTAAAAAGTCTGTGGAGACAAATATATACCAACGAAGCAAAGAAAAGAACAGCAAACTTTTACACACTATTCAGATGCCAAACTGTATAAGTATTTTGCAGTTGTTAAAAATGTACGTAGCTAATACTTCAAATAAAACAAGAAAAGTGGTATATTCCTATGGCGATTTTATGCGGATTTCCTATTCTTTTTCTTGGACCTTATGGCATTTTATATGAAAAATTTGGGCTTTATCCTACATTGATAAATTGCCGAATTTACAAATTTGTGTGTGTGTGTGTGTGTGTGTGTGTGTGTGTGTGTGAGAGAGAGAGAGAGAGAGAGAGAGAGAGAGAGAGAGAGAGAGAGAGTGTGTATCTTTTGTTTGCAGGTATAAGCACAGGTATGAGGGTGCACTTGATTGTGCAAACGTGTTAAGAACATGAGGCAATGTCTCCTGTCTTCTATTATTCTCCATCTTATTTTTTGAGACAGGGTCTCTCATTGAACATGAAGCTTGCTATTCCAGCTAGACTAAGTGACCAGCAAGTGCTAGGCCTGTCTCTGCCTTCAATTAATAGGAGTTAAACATGCTCAACTATGCCATTTTTATTTATGTTTGTTTTGTTTTATGTGGTTGCTAAGAGTTTAAATGAGAATGTCTTATGTGATCATTGAGCAGTTTAATCACTGAACCATTTTCCAGCCCTCAAATGTGTTTTCATATTTACTCATTATCAGTGCCACTAACAATATAATTCTGTTAATGCAATTTACCATGGTCAATGGTTGAATTTATAAAAACAAACAAAGGATAACATCTTGGTTAAGCAAATATGTTATTATTTCTAACTAAATCAATAGGTCTTCTAGACAGCATATAGATGTGACTATTTAGAACAATAACATTGCCTTCAGAGCATGGGTAAATATGGCAAAGCACCTGCCTGCTAATCTGAGAAATATATCCAGCTGGAGTGGGACACAAACTGTTTATACTCTATATAATGATATTTATTTTTGAGATGCCCCACAGAGACTTTTTTAATGTCTCAAATTGACAGTAAATGTTGACCAAGAGTTTGTCTTTTAAATCTTTCTCTTTATTCATAACCTTTAGATCAACTCTTTAAAACTGAGTAATATTAAAATATGTAAATTATTTCCTTTAGTGTAATGCATTACTTTATATTGTGTATGTAGAATTTCTTCCTCTGTACCATAAATATACTAACCATAGTCTCTTTTGTCTCAGTCTATGTAGTATTCGTTTTCAGCAGAAGACAATTGAAAACACTTTCAACAATACTAAAATTTATTTAATAATTTGCTCTTGTAAGTGGACAAGCTAGATATATTTATCTCTGGAAAAAAGGTAACCTAGTTTGAATATATAAAATTTATACAAAATCACATCAAATATTTGGGTTATTATATTAAGATATAAAATTAATTTCCATTGAAACCCAGTTTCTTGAAATCATGTTAAAAATGTATATTAATCTCAAATATCTAAACAAGGAAGCAACCAAGCTAGATCTTGCCTACGTCTCAACTACATTTATAAGCATTTCAAGGACTGTTCTAGCCAGAAGCAACTTTGCCTGCATTTCAGATTATTCTTTTTTCGAGTTGCACCGAGCAAGGACAGAAGAACGATATCTGACATTTTTTTATGAGCTGCCATGGGGAGGGCTTCCCCATAGTCCCCTACTTTGTGCATATTTCTAAACAATAAAGGCAAAATAGTACCTTTATCAAATAGAAGTAGTTTGAAAAGTTTAAATTTTTATACTATTTTGCTAAGCTGATTTAGGGATTATCAATGAAAATAAGAATGAATGATTGCAATAACTGTGAGCTGTTACTAATCAACAACATATACAGCAGCTTTAATTGTATTAATTGTTACATAAAGATTACTAACTAAAATTAAATGAATTGTATTTCTTTAATCTTTAATAACATTAAGAAGTAGTTCATAAAAAACAAAATACTTTTGGTATAGCAACACTTACTTCTAGGGCTCATTCTGTTTATCTCTTCATAAAACATATAAGTAAATCAAATTTAGCAGAAAATATGAAATTGCATAGAAAAGTGAAAATATGTTGAGTAACTTGGTGGCAAATGCCAAAGACTGATGCAATTATAAAGAGTTGTCAGACATAGGAGGCAAAACTGGATGCATTTGAGTCACTGTGAAAAAAAAATATGTATTTTTGTCACTGAGTAACTGAAAGTGAAAATAGGAAAAGTCAGACTCCATACGTTTTAAGTTGTGCAGATACAAAAAAAAGTAACCTGTCAGAAAATGCTAACTTTAAACTAATTTTAGAAAGAAGAAGGGTAGCAATGTGTAAATAGTCTCTGAGAAAGAGGATATAAGCAAATATTCTCTTGGCTCTAGTGTTATCCCTGTGTTGTATGCCCAGGAAGTGGCACTATTAGGAGGTGTGGCCTTGTTGGAGTAGGTGTGGCCATGTTGGAGAAAATGTCTCACTGTGAGGGTTGGCTTGAAGAAACACTCCTCCTGGCTGCCTGGAAGCCAGTCAGTTCCTGTTTGCCCTTGGAACAAGATGTCGAACTCTCAGCTCCTTTAGCACCATGCCTTCCTGCATATTGCCATGCTTCCCTCCATGATGATAATGGACTGAACTTCTGAACCTGTAAGCCAGCCCCAATTAAAAGTTGTCCTTATAAGACTTGTCTTGGTTATGATGTCTGTTCACAGCAGTAAAACTTTAACTAAGACAACAGGCAACAAAGGGAATATAAGCAGAGTTCACACACTTAATAATGACAAGTACCAGAACCACACCCTGACCACTTATACATACTGAGATTTAATATTTACTAGATTTAATAATGGCCTATTGGTTATGAAAGTGTTTGGAAAAGGGAACCATTATGTAGAAAGCAAGTTCAGTAATAATAATGAGTCTTTCCCAACTTCACTGAGTGTAATTAATAAATACCACTTTTGTTTTTCCACACTGATTTATACATATTGTGGTAGTACCATTTATTTCATAGCATGTAATTTTGTTTATATGCTCAGTATCACCCACCAGATCGTGACCTCCTTATAAATGAGGACTATGATCAGCTCATATTTTTCCCCCTGGAATGTTCAATGAATAAATGCTCCAGACAAGCCAAAGATAATTAAGGCAAATTCAATGATTAGAGAAATCTTTGGTGACCTTCAAGTATTGTTTCAGAATACTGCCAAGGACATAAAATTAAATGGAATGGATAGCTAGGAAGAGGAGGTAATGTGTAAGGATAATTTATTCAAAATATTGACTGTGGATAATAGCTGGATAATAGAGGGGGCAGTAGAGCCAGCAGCTGGAAAATGGTGAGGCTAGTGGCAAAAGTTATTATAATTATCATTCTGAATAAGTTCAGCATAATTAGGCCTGAGGAGAATAGGAATTAAAAGAAATAAAAATAGACAATCAAGAATCCATGGGTCCTATGCTGGGAATACAGCTTATCAGCAGGCTTACACAGTGCTGGGTTCAATTCTCAGTATTTCAAAAATAAAGCAGGAAAATGATTAATGAGTATTGGCTACATTAATATAGACTGCTTGATCAAGAGTAGTAGCCTCATCTGAGTAGTAGTTAGAAATTAACATCAACTAAATTAGAAACTCAAGGGTGTGTCTTGATATAGCAGGAAAAGGGTATGTGTTTGAGAAAACCTCCTGATGTATTCTGAGTTTGAGAGCTGCAATGATAAATAGAATTTCCAGGTCAAGAGATTCTCAGGCAATTATCTACAGTTTTACCTACAAAATCATCCAATTTTTAAACTGAGTATTATGTTTGATGTGTTTTCAAAGCTTGGTGTCAATTTAAAACTAGAGAATTTTCTAGCAATTTGTGGCTACTAAAGGATAGATCTAACTGTTCTTGATTAGTTCACATAAAATGACAATGATCTCTATTATAATTTACCACTTACTGATACAAGAGCACAACAATCTAACAGTGTGTGTCATGCTGTGAAGGCTTTAGATATATTGCTCTTAAGTCACATAAACCATCTCCCATTTTCCTTAAAAGTATACTTTAATTATACTCCCACATCATATTGCATCTAGTGTACTGTGTTTAAGTGAAAGCTTAAATCCGAAAATCAAATTTTAAGTTGTAGACAATTGGGCTTCAAAGTTGTCCTCAAAAATAACTGGAGTGTTTATATGTTTCTCAGGTTTACATTTCCTGGCTATTAGACTTGCTCTAGGGAGCACAATGCCTTAACTCTTAGGCCATACACAATAGACTATACTTACAGAAAATGCGACCACCCTGTGTCTCTGGAAATCAAATGAGAATACAATGATAAAATACCATCCATGATGCAGGTATATGCTGATACTGTGTTACAAGAGTCAGCATCCTGATTTCAGGTGGAAAGTAAATTGTGAAAATGTGTTGTTATATAGGAACAAAACAGTGGGTTTTAAGCATCTGCCCCAAAGCAATCTTACACTGTAACTATAGAGTGTTACAGAGAATCTACTTAGCTAACTTCATGAGATTTGTCTTGCACAAATGGCTGTAGAATATACAGTCATCTTAGCAAAAATTGAATTGCACATAAAGAACAGAAGAAATGCAATGGTAAAGTCATAGACATACTCCCCAGTGAAATATTTCTAGATATATTTAAGGTCTAAACATCAGAGTGGTGCTAAAACTTAAATGTAAGACAAAGGTCCATGTCAATAAACAACATTAGAAGGGCACCCTTCTAGACCACTCTCTTCCTCTTATATTTATACAAAAGGCAACAAGGAACTCATTGAATGTAACAAGCCCTGTATTAATAAATAGATAACCACTCACTCTGTGTGAAGGGAACAGCTCTCACATACCAACACAACCCAATCAACACACACCGATACTGGCTGGATTAACCTTAAGAACAAATGATATTTCTTTGCAGAGATTGAGTATGCTTGAGTCATTGAAATGAAACCACTTAATCTATCACTGTGACCACATGATTCAACTTTATTTCTTTTAGTAAAATGATCCCTAATTATGGCTTCTTTCTCCCTATTATATTTATTTATATTTGCATGGAACAGTTAATATTTAAGCAATCATGAATGCTCCAGTGCATATAACAAAAACAACTACTACTGCTTGCCAGTCTTGATACAGCACATGAATTCTAATGTTAGTTTCTTTTATTTAAAAAAAAAATTAAGATCTGTGCTCTCCTGCCAAGGGTTGTTTACAAATTATTGCTTTCTCCAACACCACAATACACTGCAATAACATTGAGAAAGATAATGTACTTTTAAGGATTGCAATTACCATAAAGACATTAGCTCTGCAGCTACAACCAGACAGGTCTAACACATGCTTTCCTGGCTTTATTTCTGAATCTGTCACCAAAACTTGTTTTTTTAAGGTGTTACATGACCACAGTTGACACTAATTCAGCCAAATGTAATTTATACTGGAAGAGATGTCCTAATTCTTTATGTAGGCTTGATTGTCCCCTTTTTACACTCCTGATTTCGGTATTATAATAGCACTTCCAACAAAAAGGGAACAGATGATATCAATTGTATAAAAAGTCATGCAATTTAAGAGCTTTCCACTTGTTAAGTTAATTTATGGTAGCAATCTGTGAAAGCAGAGCTTAAACTTGAAACCATGACAACATTAAATGTAATAAGGATTCATCTCAATTGCCACCTTCAGGCCCAGCAGGGCATTTGTGCTGTTAGTTTTTCAGAGAAGACAAATTCTGCTCTCCTACCCATGGTAATCTCCCCTACCCACGGTGCTCTCCTTCTCAGGGTTTTCCTTGTAGCCCCACTTACTCAAGGAGAATGCACTCCAGATGCATTAGTCTGAAGTAGCCAGGACCAGTGGTGAATGAACAGCCACTTACGCTCATTTAGGAAAGGCCACAATGAATTAATGAAACATGGCTGTACTTTACAAACAAAAGCAGGTTTGTTGTCTGGAAGTGCTTTCAGTTAATCAAGCTACCAAACAAATTCTTCTGAAAATTGTTTTAAGAAAATCAAATTATTTTTAAATTGGTACAAAAAATAGTCTATAAACATAAGCATCTCTTGGGTTTTAAATAGCTTCTTCAATAAAGTTTGGTTTATACGAATAATGAAACCACTTAACTTTGATTGTAATGAACATTTTTACTTAAACCTGTCTATATGAAGTTTGAGAGTAAATGAAATCAGTTCTTTGTTGTTTTTCCCTGGACATACCTCAAAGATTATTACCATCACTAAGAAACAGCATAGGGAGTACTGCAGGTAAATGATACTCAGAAGTTTCTGAGTTCGCCTAACTCTGGTGGTCAACAATATACCTTTGAAAACCAAAATCAATAGCACTGAGAAATAGTTGTTTAAAAGTTGCTGACATATATTGATGTCAGTAGCTTCCTACAATTAATCATTCGCTCATCTTCAATTCACTATATAATTTTACAATACAAATTTAGTTAATATTAAGTATATTCTCCTATTGGATATTTTCCTTATTACTTTCTGGTTTTGCACCTCTAGAAATGGTAATTACTGACATCAGTGATATCCTATTACAGACAATGCAGCTGTAAATAGTCTCCTTCATTGTAAGAAATGTGCATAAAATTTGGCATTTTAAACATTTTAGAGCAGAGGAGAATTTACTGGCACTAAACACATTCACATGCATATCCCCCTATCCATAATCAGAACTTCTTTGTCATCTTGACCCAAAGCTTTAAACATGTATACTCTACCATTTTTGTAATGTTCACATCTCTTCTTTCTACATGATTTATGATTTATATTTTTCCATGTTCCTTTGTATAGATTTCCAAATATTATACTTTAAAGTGTTGTTATGTTTTGGATGTGATGTGCCCTCCTAAAAGGCTCAGGTGGAGTAGAATTGGTCCACAGATAATGGCACTTTGACAGGTGATTAGAACATGAGACTATTAACCTCATAATGAGTTATTAGGACATGGACGCAGCAGTCTGTTCCCATCCACATTCTCTCTGCTTCCTTTCTGCCACCACATACTTCAGTAATAGTATTCTGTCTTGGTTCTAGTTACAAACAACAAAAGCAACATACTCTTATCAAAAATCGGTAAGTTGTGTGTTCCAATCTATCTTTCCCTCTAGTAAGTTGTGTTGACTGAGTATTTTGTCATTGCAACAACAAACTGATAAGATACAGGTGTCCATTATAAAGACGTCATTGAATGTGAAGAGTAAATCCCTTTCTCCAAGCAGTCAGTGTCCAAATAGTTTGCATTTACTTCAACAAACACAGATCCTTCCCCTGAGCATTAAATATAAAAATGATTCATCCATACTTAACTAAAGAAAGAGTTATGGAAGTCTCTTGCTATGGGAAGCAGTGATTGTTTTCGTGCTTGATTAATGGAACAGGAGTTGTGCACAAAATATAGTTTTCTAAGATTTTTATGTTTTGGTACTTTTTTAAACATCTGGTTTAATAAAAAAATAGATTCTCATGAATATCCTTATAGTTTTTCCTCCAACATCTCATCCAAGTCCCACCCATATAATCACTACCTGACTCATCCTTCTCCTTTTTCTCGGAGAAAGGGAGACCCCCCCCCATGGGTATCAAACCACTCTAGTACATCAAGTCACAGCTGGACTAAGTGCATCCTGTCCCCCTGAGACCAGACATTACACAGTTTTAGTAATATACTTACATTATTTCTCTGAAAAGGTAGGACTAAATTTTATGGAATTTTTATTTAAAATAACATTTAATTAAAAGGTAGAGGAGAAAAAGAGGAAAATAGGAAGTGGATACATGATATACTTTGACTTAAATATGTTACTATGAAATTCATCACTGTATAAGAGACACTAATGAAAATGAGCAAACACTAAATGCAAAAGGTACATAGTAACTTGAGATTCAATATTAAATATTGTAACATAAAACAAAATGTGTAGGGGGCTGGAGAGTTGGCTCATTGGTTAGGATCACCTGTTACTCTTGCAAGAGGACAAGTTTTCACTGTATTTAATTCCAAGTGTCCACATGGTGGCTCACTGCTATTCTAAACTTCTGTTCCAGGTGTTCCAAAAGCCCTCTTCTGACATCTGAAGGTAGCAAGCATGCATGTAGTACAAACATTTACAAGCAGGCAAACTATTCATACGTATGAAAATAAAAATAATTAAAAAAGAAACGTGTATTCTAAGATACTATATTGTAAATAAAGAAATCAAAATAACACAGAGAAAGAAAATAAAGATATTAAGGATTTGTGCTTGCCTTCCTAAAAGATTTCAGGGAAAATCAAATTGAAAAGAAAGGTGAAAAGTCCATGTTCTACAAGGGATTGGTATTATCCCTTTCCTTTGCCCAGTAATGCAGTAGTTGTTTTACAGTGTGGGATGTCATCTCACAGAACACATTATTTCTTGGTAGTTAGATACGCAGCATTTATGAGCAACATAATTTATTTATTTATATATTTTAACATAATTTATTTTTTCATGTGTGCTGCTGTATAGAGTATCCCCCCATGTGACCCTCCTCCAAAACAGTGTTTCTTCTGTCTGGCTTAAACATTACAATGTTCTATATGTACCAGCTAGCTCATAAAAAAAATAGGATTGGAAATATGTTTGATTTTTCATTTACCCTGCAAAAACCCTAGTACTGGGTTGCACAGAGAGTAAAGGTTCAATAAATATGCCTATAATTACCAGCATGGAAAAAGTATTTAAATGGATATAAATAATTTCTAAAGTGTCTAAAATACTCACAGACCTTTATGTTTGTATAAATTATCACTTTATAAACTTCATCCACTTTCCTGGGCTCTCCTCATTAACGTTGTGCAATGCATTCATTAGGAAGGCTTCATTTGACTAGAAAACCAGCTTGTAACATAACTGGTCACATTCAGCCACTGTAGCCATGTTTTATTTTGAACAACGGTTTCAAACAGGGTTTAAATCCCCTTTGAACAGAGCTTTTATAGAATAAAAAGACATTTGTTTTCAAACTTACTAATTATATTCACTAAATGCTGCTCATGTTGTCGACTTTCCCCCACTGTGAGAATTACAAAATCAGTCATAAGATTAAACTCAGAAAATGACTACAGCAATTCACAGAATACTAAGCCAGCTGGGTTCATTTAAATCCTCTATGGAAACAGTTTTCATGGTGAACCAAGTAAGACCTACAGCTAGTCCCATAAATCATCACTTCTTGTCTGTTCTGGTGCTAAAAATGTTTTTAACCACTTTGAACAAATGAGAGATTTGTCAAGAAACATCCTTAAAATTTTCAAAATTAGAGAATTCTTTATGTCAGTTAGCTGTACTCCTCAGCCCAACAACTGTCACTATTACTATGTAGGCAAAATTGTTTAACAAACATGGTTATGAAACAATATCAACTGAGTTTTTTGAGTTAAATATTGTTTTGATGAAAGAAAAAAAAAACCTGGAGTGTTTATCTAGACAGGGGGTAGAAATATTTTAATAAAGACAACATGTCAAAAAAAAGATGACTTTTAAACTGAATAGACAAGGAGTTACTAATCAAGTCTGAACTCATAAAATACTCTTCTGGAAAGAATTTAATAAACTGAAGATTTCAAGATTTAATGACATTTACACAACTTAAACTATAGTGTTATAAATGTGCTAATCTAAAAAAATGTAAGCATATTATGAGAAAACAAGCATTACATTTAAAGTATTAGCAAATTCATTTACACCAATGAATATAAATGAATGTTTCAATTTTGAAAATAGTCTTTAAATAAGCTCACAAGAACATGCTTTAGAATCTAAAGTTTGAAGCAAAGAAGGAGAAAGGAGAAGTAAGCCATGAGCTGCTTTTTTTCCCCTCAAAGTTCAAGTCTACAACATCAACGACAAAATCTTCTAAGAAGCACATCGCTTCATAGCTACAACAATTTGAAGATGCACATAAACACACTTAACACCTGCTATATTTGGCGTCTCTGAAAATTAATCTCACAACTAGTCACTACATACATTTCTCATACTGACCTATTTAGAAAAACTGATTTTAAAACTTGTTCTATGAGGAAGAATTTTGCAAGAAGAAAATATTCAATGTCATCTTCTGTTTAAAACTTTATCAAAATGAATTTTAGCTCAGGCTAGCTTAAAACTCCTAGGCAATCCTATTGCTTCCAACTCTCATAAGGTAGTGCTTTTTTTCACTTTTGATTTTCTGCCAAGTCCTCTCTAAATTGCTTAAATTAGCTTTCAACAACTCCCGTAGCTCAGGCAATTCTTAAACCTGCTCTCTTCTTTTCTCAACCTCAAAAGTAGCCAAGATACATGACTCCACAGGCAGGTATGCCTTATTTCAATTACTGGGATATGTAGAGTAAGAAATATCAATAGGCTACCTTAATTCTACAAAATGTGTAACCATTTAGAAATAGTTAATGTTTTCATTTTAGAAATCATTCATAAAGTCAGACACTGAAAACACTTTACATCAAGTTTCTTTCCACTTTAGGCATCAATTTGTACAGCAACATTATATTTGCTAAGGAAAGCAAGTACTCTATGTCTCGGAAGTGGGAAAAGAGTACTTACTTCACGGAAAGACATTGCTTTCAAAGCACATAATACCATATTCATAGGTGAAAAGAGTCATGGCGCCAAAGTCATTTATTTCCAACATTTATAGTATAACTCTAAAACAGAAACTCAAAAGTGGGGTTTATTTTCATGTTGACCTTAAATAGTTGATCTTAAATAGCAGTAGAGGTAAGGGCTTCCTATTGGATTAATGAGCTGGTAACTAAGTATCTTGAAGAAATAGGATGTTTAAAACAATCTTTTTCATTACCACTGGCTAATATGCACAAGTCCATGCATACAGTAACATAACAGGAATTAAACAACTCTAGTAAGAGTACGTTCACTAAAAAAATCAAAATTTAACTGTATATGAACTTTCTATTAACTTCAAAGCTTATATATTTATTGACTTAAGTGTTTCCTGCTTTAGTTTTCAAATTTTGTTATGATTTCTATGTGAAAACTTGTAGGAAATAAAACTCATGAGAGTTTTAATAACTAAGTCTAGAATATCGCCATTAGCCTAGGAAGACAGTAGTCATACAGCAATCCTCTTGTGCTCAAGAGCATTTATTGGTTCTTATAGATGAGCGTCCAATGAAGAAAAACAATAAAGCACAATGGATATAATTAAAAGTCAAGCAATCCAGAAGCCGAACAGTGGCAACTGTTTAAAACTGTCACTGATCTTCTGTCCCTCTGTTCTCTAATGTTCTTGCTTCACGGTAGAATAATAAAATGCAGGCAAACCCTTAAACTGAAATGTTTATGTCCGGTGGTCATGAATTATGAATAAATTGTGTCATTATATGCTGACATTTTAAACATGACGTGCCATGAATGAATTCCATTGCATTTGCTGTAGCTCTGAATCTTCTATCACTGATTATCAAGAGGAGATGTGAAAACAAGTTGCTGAAAAGAATTCCAAAGGAAGGAAAGTTTAAAGGACTCATGGAGAGACAGATCTGGAAGGACAATCTAACATTTCATCCTATTCTATACTCGGTCAAGAGGATAATCTTTCTTTTCATAGGATTTATTTTACACAGCCAATTATAAGCCTGTATCATTTATTTCTCAGTAAGCTGTCAAACAAACTTCCTTCAACTCAAAGTAATGATAAACATTGATAAGAAAAAATGCATTTCAGTTGGGCAAAAGAGTCAGAGATAATCCTGAAAATATTGCAGTGGGCTGAAATATTTGTTTGAGTCTGCTGTCATTGAATGATCACTTAGAAGCCATTACTCTGCAGAAAAGATTTTCTTTATAAACTACTGAGAATAAGTTTTACCATAAAGAGTAGGCTTATTATTATGATAAATGAACATCAGTAAAAAGTAAGTTTCATATTTATATTAAAAATTAACAATAAACCTGTATGTATTTAACCCAACTTCCTGGTGGTCACACGAGTCTAATTGATTGAGAGTGTATATGCAGCAGACATTGTGCATATAATATGGAATCAAGAACTGACTTGAATTTGAAGAGTTCAGAGTTGAGACAGAAAAACAAAGATAAAGTCCCTATATGAGGACATATTAGAATATCAGGAGAAAGTCATTATCTGTAGCCAAATGAAGGAAACTTCAAAAGAAACCAGCCAGCATCTTGGTCTTTGAAATATGGTTTTGTAAAACATGAGAAAATTATTTTATTTTATTTAAATCAAGCCTGTGGTATTTTTTCATGATACCTTAATTGTCTAATACATGGATTTAAATATTTACCTCTCTGAGCATTAGGTCTTTATTTTTGTTTTTGTGCTTTACCATCATTTTATGCTAACATCCTAACATTTATTATACAATTCACAGTTTTTTGCATAAAAATGATTAGGGACTGTGAACATTTACAAGAATTTACATGTCACTTAAGTAGACTATGTATTCTCTTAGATTTTCTTCTGGATTATTTACAAATTTTACTGCCACAAACAGTGGGTATATTCTTTAGGGATATATTTAATAGTAAGAAATGGGTTTTGAGCTGCGATTTGGCTGAAAGGAATCAAATCAGGGTCCTCTCAAAGAACTCCCAGTGTTGTTAAATACTGAACTGTCTTTAACACATAGTTATTCCTTTAAAGATCAACTTCTTTAACTTTTCTTTATTTTCTGGTTGACTTATCTGAGATCTTACCAACAAATTCAACTTTTCTCTTGAATCAGATAGTCAATGTTTTAGTTAGGGTTTTCATTGCTCTGAAGAGACATCATGACCAAGACAATGCTTATAAAGGACAACATTTAATTAGGGGCTACTCATAGGTTCAGAGGTTCAGTCCATTATATCCAAGGCTGGAAACGTGGTAGTGTCCAGGCAGATATGGTACTTGCAAAAGAGCTGACAGTTCTACATCTTCATTCAACTGCAGCCAGGAAAGTACTCATACAGTGACACACTTCCTTCAATAAGGCCATGCCTACTCCAATAAGGCCAAACTTAATGTTGCTTCTACCTGGGTCAATCATATTAAAACTACCACAGTCACTTTTGGTTATAACCTTCTAAAGATCCATATTTATATGCTAACACAGATAAATTCATAGAGAATGCTTGGTAATTTTTTAATATTTTAAGTATATATGTTGAGGCCTGCACTCTGCCTCAACACTTTGGGGCTGTCCACACTTTGGGGCTAAGTGCTCTGGTCAAGAGAGAGAGAGTGGGGCTGGAGGGGCAAGGGACGCGAAGAATGGAGACAAGACAGGGTGTGTGGTCAGGTCTTAATGCTCATCTTGTTTCTCCCCATCACTCTTCCGTCTCGTCTCTCTTTTTTATTGAAAGAAAATCTGGGGTATTTATAAACACAAGCAGGAGAACACAGGTGAAAACACTTTACCATGTGAACCATAGAGCTGAGGTCCCTAAACAGCAAAACAAGCTATGTGGGATAAACAATATATTTATCAGAGTGTGCTTCAGCTGTCATAGGCTTTTGAAAACCAAGTCTTTCATCAGGGTATATGGTTCAAGATGGCTCCAAAGTTGATCTAGCCGCTTTCTACTGAAGTCGGCTCCCAACATATATATATATATATATATATATATATATATATATATATATATATATTATACATGCTATAATACACTGAAAACAAAATAAGAAATATGCCTGAAGTGCATCATTGGAATTGCTTAGAATTCCAATGGCTAACAGAGAAGCACAGTACAGTCTTGCATGTAAGTTCAGCTTCATTTAAATGAATGGCTCTCAAAGTTCTTAATGTTATGACCGTTTAATACATCATTTTCATGGCTGCTTCATAACTGTAATATAGCTACTGTTGTAAATCATAATGTAAATATCTGTGATTTCTGATGGGTTTAAGCAACCCTTTGTGAAAGAGTCATCAGACCCCGAAAGTGTCATGACCTATATGTAGAAAGCCACTGATTTAAATGGATTTGTTTTAGTAGGGCACACCAGTTTGGTGATTTACAAGAGATAATTCATGACTGAAATTAACAAAGCATTTTATAGTCACCATATCTGTTCATGTTACTTGGCATTTTGGTTAACTCATTTGTTTTCCTTTTATTCCTAAATATCATACCAGCGAATTTTGAGCATCCAAATATTATTTTATATTATGCATTAAAACACATCTGATAATGTTTAATTGCTTACATCATGCCTCCTTTTTCAGGAGATGAATATTTTAATGTGTTTTAGACGTTCTTGTAAAAAGCAGTAGATGGCAATTTTAAATCAAAGAAAAAGATTTATCATTAGAAAAATTTAGGTGAGAAATGGTATCACTTTTGAACCATAATCAGTATTTTTCAGAAGGAATTCCCTCTGCAATTTGTTAAAGAAAGAAAATCATACAAGTAGTCTTTTATAAATCAAGTTGAACAGTAATTCTAGCTAATCTTGAATCAGTGGTAAGTTAATTTCACCTTTAAAAGATTACAGATCTAAGCTAACTATTTCTATGCACTTCAGTAAAATTTCTGTCATTTTAGACAGCTACATGTACCCAGAATCTTTTGTATTCAAGGAACAGTTTTTTCTTCCTAAACATTGTGGGAGTATGATGCATGTATATGATATTTCTCTTTATTAATGACATGTATTTCCCCCAAAGTATTTCCCAAAAGTTAAAAATCCAACTGAAAAGTGAGGGGGGGATATTGTAAAACCTTTACTTCTTTTTCCTTTAGAACACCTATTACTACATGATAGTATTTCTCCCAAGACGATTTTTTATTTTATTTGAAGTTGGCAAAAATCTTTGTGCTAAATCCTTTGAGCATACCTCTAGTGATAGATGTCAGATCAGTGCTATATGGAAAAACTTAGTTGACAGGTAGATGACAGGAAGAAATCTCTCTTTCCAAAATATGAGACATAAGTAAAAAAATTTTCTGTGAGATTAGTATAATCTTTTGTATATATATATATATATATATATATATATATATGTCGTTCATTTTCTTTTCAAGATAATCATTTTACATAATACATTTGAATAAGGTAAAACTAAGGCAGTTTGAAAGTGTCATATTTGTTCAAATTAGAATAGTTTGCTTAATATTTGTATATATAATTAAATATATTATATATAAAGTATGATAAAAATATATGCTATATAAATTTCTGATATTTTATTTAATATTAAATATTTTCCTAATAGTAAACTAAATGTGTAGATTCACAAACTATACATAGAGAATACACTCAAACTAAGTAGTTTCTTTGTAAGGCATGATCTTAGTAGGATGGGATACATGGGCTATAATTGAATGAACAAGCCTGTAATAGTTTTACCTTATAAATACAGATAATTATTCTTGTTTATTGTAAATATTGGCTTATTCTACATGGTATTATTTGAGGAAATGATGTGTTCCCTACTACTACGAGACAGAATAAAAACTATTCTTGACAAAATCTATCATACCTAAATTATCTAGTCTATTTTATTGTTATTTCCTTTTTTATATCTCTCTAAGAAATATCAGGAATAAAGATATAGTCAAAATCTTATTATATATATGATTATAAATCATTATTATCATTTATGCATGCTATCCCATACACACACATGTGTTACAATTATCACAGTCAAATCATATTTCAAACATATTGAGATGATAGTTTGTTAATTTGCAACTTGCATGGGTTAATGTATGAAAGATAAGGAAGTTTATACTCATGTGGGATTGTTAAAATGTGTCTAGAAGTAGCCAAACCTCTGCAGTGTTTTCAAATAGGAAAGCAGAAGAAACAGTGAAAGCTTGGGGAGTTGTCAAAGAAAAATTACTTCTCTTCAGACACATTTTCATCTCAAGCTTCCTCAAAGGGATTCACCTCAGATTCTTTTCAGTTGTCCGTGTATAACAGACAGGTCTCTTCCTTAAATAAGTTGGCTTGCCCTACTTGGACACATATGATCACTTTGGGTATTCTTTATTTCTGTTTCCTTTTTATAAGTCTCAAAAATAATAAGAATTGCCCAGTCAAAGCAGTAACATTCATATATCATTTTTAAAGTTTTAGGCAGGTATCATGACAATCAGTGTGTTCTTAGTGTCTCAACATTAACAAGAAATAAAGAGTTTTCTTTTCATAGAGTAGAATAATCAAAGCATATCTGAAGAAAAATTCTTGGTTCATTTCCTCATCAAACTTAGGTCTTCAAAATACATTCTAGAGACATAAAATAACCCCAAAGAGAGCAGAATATTAGAATAAATCTATTTTTTCTCGACAAATTTTATATGTTAACTAATCTGTAGTAAGATTCAATAATAAAGACATGAGCAAAAAAGACTTCAGTGTTTTGAATTTTGATGCAAAAATATTTAAATATATTTACTTTACTCAATATATAGTTTATATGCTATCAACATCACTCCTACTACATGTGATTTAGCATTGACAGATTATTTCCATTTAGGTAATTTCAGATCACATACCAAAACTTACTGTTATAAATGAATACTATAAAATGGTGTCTTACCTTACACAGAAAGTTGATCTTAAAACCCAGAGACTGGGCATTCCTTGAGCCCGAGTTCATGTAGTTTCCAACTAGAAGAATCAACTCTAAGAGTCTGTTAAAGCTTTCACTTTTCTTCAGTTCTTCACATGCAAGAGTTACTGCTATGATGCTTGGTTTGATGTTGTTGACATGTTCTTCAAACGTGAGTTTGAAAAGGATGCTCGTGAGACGAGGCCTTAACATTTTCACTGTGCTCATCTGTAAGATAAGGAATCTCTATGAGAACATGTTTTTATAATGTTCTTTCATCTCTTTATTGGGGATAAATTCATACACAAAATTCCAAGTTCACACACATACACTCAGCCAGTTCTCTCTGACACTTAAAATATACTCCATTTGTTTGTTTTAAACTTTCCAAGGAATATTTGGGTAAATGTTAAAATAATCAAAAGAAGTCAGGTTTGTTAAACAAGAAACAGAATCATGATTATATCCTAAATAAAAGTCAGCTAAGTGTGAACAGCGTCTACATTTTAATTGCAGAGCCTTTGGTCATTCATAGCATACAAATGTACAAAATTTGTTCCTGAGATGAAGTAGGAAAATTGGTATGTATCAAATTGAGTTAAGTGCACAACTCACCATACATAGAGGGTGTACGTGATGGCCAAAATATAACTAATTTTTCCAAAGAAATTATCTGCCAATACAATGTTGTAGTCCGAGGATTAACAGGGATGAATCATTTCATATTTTAGAGATTATGAGTTATAGTCATAAAATTTGGTGAATATTTAAATATGTCCTAAAGATTTTTCACCTGTATGTCAGATGTTGGTGTTAATACATTATTCAAATTTTTCTTGTTGGTTTTATTGAACACAGTTCAACTTGTGTTTTAATTATATTTTTGTTAGAGTACTGATGCACATTTTAAATTCCCTTTGTATAACTCCAATAATAATTATTTTGAGCTTTGAATTTCCTTTAGTTTCAAATTATTTAATTAGCTTTAATTTACCAAATCAAATCAGAGAAAGGGATGGGTGGAGACTGGGCACCCAGGAGCGTTTTCTGCACACACAATGAATAGAAATTATCAAACATGCTGATTATACTCAATTTGGCATTTGTGGCTTGGCCTCTTAAATACAAATGCTGAGCACTGGCTAGGCACTGAGATATCTCCAAGCAGCATGAAATCCACTGAAAGCATGAACAAACGTCCTTTTATTTTAGACATGTCCTCATTTTGTAGCCACAGGTGGTCTTCAACTTTTGATCCTTCTATCTCAGTCTTCCTGGAGCGCCACATGCAATTGCAACAGGGAGGAACTGTCTTAAAATATAGAGTACCTTTTAGTGTACCTTCTGTTATGCCCCCATGTGATTAGGTTTCAAGTACATGTTCTCTAGATGTTGGCATAATTTTAGAAAGTTGTGGTACCTTAGAAGTATGCCTGAGCTGGGGGAAGGGACTCATTGGGTACAGCACTTGGGAGGGTAAAACTGTCACAAACTTTGTTTCCTGGTCTACTGTGGTGTGGACAGCCTTTGCCACATACACCCAAGCACCATTAACTGATGTGCCCTGCCATGCCTTCCCCTGCCATGATGGACTTAAATTGGAAAACATAAGCCAAATAACCCTTGCCTCCCTTAAATCACTTCTGCAAGACAGTTTGTTACATTTATGAGAAATTTATACTTTCGAAATTATACTTTCGAAACCTCCACCTGAATTCCTGGGTAAGCTATGATGATGGCCATAGTAGTGAAGCAACACACTTCTCAGGCTCTCTTTTGACAATGACTTGCCTATTACCTCTATTGCCTCTCTCTATGTGAATGATTAACTTCTATGAATTCTATTGTTTCAAACTCTTTCTGGGAAGATATATAAAGTAAATGGGGTGACTATTGCCTTGGTACAGTATGTAAATAGCTCTCATCACATTGGACTATTTTGTTTAAAGTACTCAAATTATTTTCATGTTTCTTCAGTACTCACTTGGCAAATACTAAGCACACTACCTATTTTTAAGATGCTTACATATATCTGGAAAAACCATGACACAGACATGTGAGAAGTGCTGCAGGCAATAAAACAGACACAATTCTACATAGGCAAAGAGATATTAATGTTGAGAGAAGTTTCCTAAAAGGATAAAATCTTTAAACTTAACAACTGCAATATTTAATTAAAGTTTCTCAATAGAGAAAATAAATACACTAGTGTTTCACTGTGTTTACATATATATAAAAGAAAACACACAGGAAAGAGACCTAAAGAAAAATAGAGAGCAGTTATATGAGAACTGGTTTACAGATTGGACAGATATGTTTTTATATTTACAGGAGTGTTACACAAGAAAGTGTTCACATAGTCCATAGAAATTAAAGAAGACTGGAAGCTAATCACATTAAAGTCTGTCTCCAACATGTACAAGTGACTCTGTGTTTATATGTGTAGAAAAGCAAGTTCCTATATCTATTATTATGTCACAATTTGTCTCCATTCTCTGACACGATTTCTTCTTTCAGTTTATGCGAAACTGGTCTGCTAGAGTGCTCTGGATATTGTGTATTAGTATATACATTTATGGAACTGCGTACTATATAAACTACTTTCTTGTTTTTGTGACTAAATAGTGGACCAAAAGCAGCTTAAGAGAGAAATGGCTACCTTGGAGAAAGGTTGAGGGTATAGTTCATCATAATAGGGAAGGTGTGGGAGTGGGAATAGTAGGTGGTTGGTCACATTATATTTACAGACAGAAAGTAGGGAGAAAAGAATGCTGATGCTCATCTGTATTTTCCCCATTTCTTATTTTATTCAGTCTTGAACCCTAGTCTAATGGATAATGCCCTCTACATTCATGGTGGGTTTTCAGCATCTAGTCAACATGTTTCTGCTCTATTGTACAGATCCTACAGTAAACAATCCACCAAGGTGTCATTGGCCCAAACTCAACAAAGAATGTGAACTTTAGCCATATATGAATAAGCTTTCAGTCTTGTTTAAGTGCTAATAACACATAGGCACATTTGTACTTCATCAACTTGACTCTATATTTCAATTCTTAACATAGGACCTCAGAGTATGAATTTGATTTTGTTCAGTTTTTAATATTGCCTTCGGCAGAAATGGTATAGCTAATAAGTATATTTTAGTAAGAATAGTTATAGCAGTAACAGCAGTTAACATTTATTGAGGATTTTCTGTCAGACATTTTTCTGCAAGAATGATTTAATTCTCCAAACCGTCCTAGAAAAAGTGTGTTGTCACTCCACTGCAACTATGTATGTGTGATGCTTTGAATGAGAAACACCCCCATAGGCTCAGGTATTTAACACTTGTTCCCTCATTGAAAAAACTGTTTGGGCAGGCGTATGAAATGTGCTTTACTGAAAAAGTTACATCACTAAGGGCAGACTTTATGTGTTTATAGTCTCCTATCACTTTCTGCTCAATCTCTACTTTATAATTGTGGGTGTGTAGTGTGTATGTGTGTTCTCAGCTTTCTGCTACTGCCTTTCTCTACCACTTGATTGAAAAATAAAAAATAAAAAACTTTAGAAGTTGAAGTAGACGTTGGTATAGTATTGGTTAGTGTTTGATCGTTCATTTTGTTTCAGGGATTGTGAGAAGATGAATGTGCTTCGAATTGGCTGTGATATAAACAAAAGTAGTCAAAATCAAGGACAAGATAGACAGCAGAGGCAGATTGGGTACATTTTAGCAATGATATCAGTCAAACATAATTTTCTGGGTGAAATAATCTGCCTATTTTTCAGTTCTTCACTTTTTAAATCTGGAAACTTAAGAAAATTGTTGTGATTAGTTTTCTAAGTTGTAGAAAACATAGAATGAAAGATCCTAGTTGTAAGTATGAACATAAGAAAACATTACCTGTTACTCTGAATTTTGTTATATCATTCAGGTGGGTTCGGTTGGTGATTTTCTTGTAAAGCAATACTGCATATTTTTTTTTACTAACAAACGCTATTAGCTTCCGCTTATTAAGATTCTAATGTTAGACTTAAATTGCAATTATTACAATTGCTCATACAATACCGCACACTGATAGTATTTGCACACATTTTAACATGTCCTTTACTGACCATATTTACCATTCTGTCTATGTATCTGTGTATATTCTATACATATATATTACACTTGATTATGTTATTTATATACTACTTAAATGCCTTAACTGATTTATCTAAAGCCTCTACCTTTTACCCTCTAAATCTCCTCATTGGTGATAAAAATGATACATTTGTGACCACAGGATAAGATGGCTTTACAATAGTATTTATCAAAACTTTGAAATAGAATTCAATTTAATAATTATATGAATAGATGCTTTGGAAGACAAATATCACTGAGAAGGCAAGTATGAGTAATAGCATGGAGAAAAGAGTCAAATATTGTACCTTGATAAGCACCTAGTAGAGGGTCTTGCAAATATTAGATTAGACATTCAAATATTTGTGGACATATACTAACACTCCTTAAATGTATAACAAATCCCAGAAAAGAGACATTTTTTCCAGGAAAGAGAGATTGTATTTTGAATGAAATTAAGAATGGATGATAGTTTATTTTTCCCAAATAAGGACATCAGTTATGATGTCAACCATGAAATAAAAAGGAATTAAATTTGTATAATATCTAGTATTAGATGGTAATCTGTCATTAGTCAGTCTGACTTAGGAAGAAATTGGAAAACATAATACAGCCTTAGCTGCCTTTGATTTAGCAAAAGTTTCTTCACTCACCACATACACCAAAAGTTTAACACATGATAGCTGATTTAAAAAATATGAATATATTCATTCACACAAACTAGAACCACTAGTACATTAAGAAGATGCATAGAAGATAAAAATCTAAGGATGGTGGGGTGGCCTAAAATTACAGTGGATGATAGGTTAAAACAGAAGTTCAAAGTCCCCCTCAGCTACAAAGCAAGTTCATGTCCAGCCTTGTGTACATGAAATTTTATAAGGAAAACACACATAAATACAAACAAAGAAGACACAACACGGATGGTTTAAAGAAGGCTAAAAGATCTTATATAACGCTATTTGACACTAGGTAGTTAATCCCAACAATAATACTCAGACCCAATATAATGTATTTTAAGTTTAGGGTTTAAGAGAAATCTTTCTCTTTTTTTTTCTTTTTTTTTTTTTTTTAATTTCCAGACACAGCAAGAATCAAATATCTATACTTTCAATGGCCATGACGTTAGTTGCAAAGGAAGATGCAGACTTTTGAGTCTTACATTAGTGAACCCAAACTCCAGTTTTGTCAATTTATAGTTATGTGACCAAGTGCAAAGTTAATGTTTCACAGTAAAATACATTCATTATGGGATATTATATGTAACATGTCTGCTGTGTCAAGTGATACCATTAGAAAATAACTACTGCTCTTAGCTTTACCTTCTTTATTAATCTTTAGAAATTCCTAGTAAGAAGGACATAGGGTCTTAATGTGTGTACCAAGCACGAGTTAAAGTCCTTTTAGATCCACAATTAAGTACTGTGTGTCTGTGGTAGTTAATGAAGATTGTGGCTCATTATCCACTGGGTAGACTGAAAATATGATGCTCCATTTTTTCCATCTACAATATACATAATGTAATTCCTTCTTTACTTAAAGAAAATCAGGAGACTGTAGAGAAAGTGACATCATGTGGGGATATCATTATCCTATCAATTACTATCTCTAGAACACATCAACAGAGATTGTTTCAATCTTAAGTGTGAACTTTAATAGGCAGACCATTATGTATTGATTTACAGAAGCTGATCTGCCTTCAGAGGGTTTGGCTCTTTAAAGGAGTAACATAGATAGTCGTGCTTATAAATAATAAGGAGCACTGAGCTACATCCCCAGCCACATATACAACTATTAAAAGGTTCCTGTCTCATAAAGTCGCTTGAGTGTTCCTAAGTGATATAAGTAAATAAAGCAGAGACTCTGCTGAAATGTATGTTTCCTTTGTTGTTGAGGCCCCTCGCAGCATTTTAGTTGACTGGCATCCTTTATTTTATAATTCATTCCTTGAAGTGATGTGGGATGCTGACCATGGTGTTGTATTATGTAGGGGATTTATTTGTGTTGCAAGTTACTTGTCTATGAAATCACATCAAGTGACTCTCATTTCTTCAGCTTATGTGCACTATATTTAAAAAAAAGTGCATTGTCAGCTTTAGTGAGAGGACTACAAGTAGGTTATTTCCCCAAAGAGTTAGGCACAGTTTCATTTATATAATTTGAATTGTATATAGTTATGAAGTCATAACTATAAAGCTGGTGAATATAGATCTAATAGCAAAATACCACAAGAATGCACAAAAAAAGATAAGAAGCAGCAGTGCTAAAAATAATGCATGAATGAGGAGAAGGGCATGCAACCTTTAGGGTTATTCACTTCACCTTTAACTAATGTCAATCATATCTTAATAAAACTGAAACTTTAGTCATTAAAAATGACAGAATTTGTTACAGTTATTACATGCATATCAAGAGATAGTCATTATTAAGAGGCATTATACATTGAATTTACAAAAGGTTTATTCTTATTTTACTATATTAAACAGGAGGAATTCAGAAACATTAATGGATGGATTTCTGTTAGGCTCACAGTAAAATTCAGAGGCAATGACTGACAAAATTCTGTCTGGAAATACAGAGATGAAGCAGATACATTTGGGATTCCCTTTTAAATGAATAATTTTCTTATTTTCTAACACACAATAATTTCTTCAAGGGCAGGAACTCTTTTATTCATTGCTTTACTCTGTGCACTAAAATCCAGTACCTAGAGAAAATAATCAATACAAAAATTCCTGGTATAGGTACAAAATGGGAAGTGTTTGCACGTTAGCTGTCATGAGAGATGTGGGCCATGGTTAATCTGTGAATTGAAGCTTTAAAAAACAGAGTGTTGAAAACTGACTCTATATCAGAAAAATAATGATGTGCTGATAGAGGATATTTCCCTCCAGATAGGGATATGTGGAAATTATGCGCTGAGAAACATCTACCCGCCTTTAGTATGGAACAGAACACAATAACAATGTCTGCCCCCAAAGACACTGTAAACTCAGAGGAATCACACTGAGAAGTTGAATAAGAATTTCAAAATATTCTTGTCAAAACACCTATGTGAGGCCACAAATGACTATTAAAACTACAGTGAAGCTGTGCTATTCTATTAGGAAATTAGACACATACAGAAATAAACAAGAGGGTGAAATTTTAATATTTTAAAGTGTAATGAAAAATAATCATTTACAAAATTGATTGACAAGCACTGAACAACCGTGAATATTAAATTTTCAAGTGGTTTGATTTTACCTTGTTTGATTATAAAAGATGACCGCAATAAACAATCATATCATAAGAATGGATTAGTATGAGGAGTTAATGAAATGATCAGTAATATAAAGGATTTGAGATTGACTCGTGGTGAATTTTCTTTTACTTAATCAAAAATTAGTAAGTTGTCCTTTCCTCAGATAAAATTACCCACATCTACAAGTGAGATCTGGCATTCATATGTGCAGACAAATGAAACCAGAAACAGTGGAATGTTACTCGCTAAAACACTGAACACACTGATTTCAAGCAAGATGAAGAAAAATGAGATTTTTTTACCTAACAAATATGCAAACCCAGAAAGTGATGTAATATTAACAAAACCTACAATCTGTGTTCTAACATACTTGCTTTTGATATTATAAAAAGGGGGGAAGCTTTTTACCAGTCTCCTTTTCACCTGGTTAAGCTTTAACAGTGTCTATAAGCTCTTTTTTGAGTCTTTAAAACAATTAGAGCAAAAAGAGCTTATAGGTGTAGTTCTAACTCTCCTTTTGCCTTCATATATTGTTCTGTCTGCAATACAACATGTCTGTTCATTAATGATTTATAACTACGAGGCTACCAAAACATCTTTTTCCCCCCTAGATTATAGCTTGAGAATGTTTGTAATTGAAAAATATGGGTAATTTTGAAGTCAGAAATACAAAAATACAGATTACTAAGAGAACTAATTATTGCCTTCTTTCCTCAGAAGACATGCTAGTTTAATAGATATACACAGTATGGGTCTCCATCTCCAGTGCAAGACAAGTGGGAATTTCCATAGCTCTGAGGTTTGAGAACAGCTGAGCTGCAAACACAGCATCTAAAAGCTCCAGCTGGGGGTTCTGACTGTCAGAGCTTTCAAAGATCTGTACTTTTCTTCCAGTAAAGGTACAGCACATAATTACAATGGATGTACCAAATTCAATTCCGTAGGAGGTAGGTTGAAGGACAAGTCAGTGGGAAGCAATGCAGTCAATCCATTCCTTTAAAGATGAAGATTATTGATCACAGAAGGTGTAGGAAGTAGCATGTCCCTCTTGCTGGGAGGTCTGCCTCCAAAGAGGGAAGCACTCCTGCTTGGCATTGTTTGTTTCTGCTTAATCCCTTCCTCTGTTTTTCCCCTCCCAGTTGATTACAAGTGATTATATGCAAGCCCAAGATTGTGACAGTTTAGAAAAACAAAAGGTTGAGAAGCTCACAACACAGGGCCTAACTCAGATAAGCTTTATTTTTATCCCTGCAAACATAGCTACCAGTTTTGTGTATTTCACAGTTCCTTATTGGTAGTAGTATTTTATTCAATATCTAAGAAGTAATCTCATGTATGGCACCCATCTTCCCAGAGCTGATGAGACGCCACTTTTATCTAGGGAGTTATATATTAATGGAAGTTCTATAGTGCACTGGGCAAGAGGTACTGAAATAAAAGCAAGAGTGAGATTCTTACTGTGTAAAAAAGCAAGACAAGAAAAATTCCATAAAATGTTTAAATCTGTCAACGTTAGGAAGTGACATATAAACTGGAAGTAACACAGGAGAGGAAACAGCCCACTGGAATTTGGATTTGTCAAACATATTCAGCACTAATTTGGTAGGTACAAATCATGAGAGATATCAATATAGTTCATCAACTTATAGAACTTATAATCTAAGAGAACATATTTAACTAATAACCTCAAAAATAACTTATTAAATTATTACTTTCTACAAAGAAATGTTTTATTGGTTATTTTATTTATTTACACTTCAAGTATTATCCCCCTTCCAGGTTTCCCCTCTGCAAACCTCTATCTCATTCCCCCTCCTCCTGCCTCTATGAGGGTGCTACCTACCTCATCACACACCTACCTACCCACCCCCACCGCATCTCTCTCACATTATCCTATGCTGGGATATCAAGCCTTCATGGACCAAAAAATTTTAAAAGGAAGCTCTGGGAGTTTAGAAAGATAAACCTACCTTTGCTAGTTGGGCACATGGCATAATTACTGCGAAAGGCAAATTTAAGCTAAGATTTCAAGAATGAGTTTAAATCTGTTGGTAAGGACTGGGAATCAGAGATGATAGCACATGAAATGATTCTGAGAAGAAAAAATAAGTTCACACCCATAACAAATGAAATTCAATATGTCTGCGTACAGTGAGCTCAGTCCACACCAAAGGTTAACACCTACAGCCAAGAGAGGTTGGCAGGTGTGAGAACAAAATGAGCCTGAGAGGTTAAGATCAGTTAATACTGTGGTGATGGCCAGGATTATGTCTCAGTGGGTTAAATGTTTGCTATATGAACACAAGGACCTTAGTTCAGTCCGCAAAACCCATGAAAAGACACAGAGAGATGTATCTATAACCCCAGCAAAGGGAAGAGCAGAGAAAGTCACTGAGGAGGCCAGCATCTGGGAAATCTGGGCTCATTCCCTGAGCAACAACAACAGCATTAATCTAAGAATGACACTGAGTAGGTACAGACTTGGTTACCTAAGAGTTCATAAGTTATAAGTTAATAAGAATATACTATGCACTATAATAGGTGAAGAAAGCTCAGACCAGGGGCTTTATCAAGTTGGGGATTCTCTTATTAGTGAGAAAGACTCTGTTTTCCAATTCTCTCTTCATATTAGGCAAAGGGCTAAATAGGATGATAGTATACTCTCACAGAGTTAATTTAGTTTGATAATATTTTAGTGCATGTTTTACTTTTCTGTCCTTTTAAAGTCTCTCTCTCACATTTTTGTATGAAATATTCCTTATAATTCAACAATATTTACTACTTACTTTACAGACTCACATAAATTTAAAATACTAAGGTAATTAGTAATTACTATTAATTAATTATTGTGGCTGTTATTATATAATTAAGAAGAATGTGCCTAAAATTTATTTGGTAAGTCTCAATTGATATTCTCTGGCAATTTACTTTGTGCGAACTGCCTAGGAATAACCTAGTTTCTCTCTGACCCCACGACATCAGATATACAGCAAGATACAGTGAAAGTAAAGAGGGAGACTAGGGCAATTCATGTACACACAGATTTAAATATTTATGATAATGTGCATAAACGAGAAATCTCTTCCATTTTCTACTTTTGCCTTTAGTTCTGAAGGTTATTGCTTTTTATGCTCCCCTACCCCAATTTCATTTCCTCAGTGAGGTACCAAGGATATTCCTCCTGAAGGACTTGCTTGACAAACTAATACATCTTCTTAGATAAACTGCACTGAGGGAAAAAATGGTTTCTGAGAAACTGTGTAGCGTACCTACTGTAAAACTCATAACCATCAGGATGCAGCTGAAATCTCAGATAGTGTATAGCCCTGCTTCAATTATAAGATGGATTTGAGCTGCTTAGGTTTCAAGTGTGGACTTGGGGCTACAAATTTTATTATTTAGCACTCTGGTAAAGTGCGACTAGTTAATAAATAATACAGAGCCAATTCAGTTGACTAATAGATCTGATTTAAAAATAAGAGAAATATGCTCCCTAGGTCCATTATATGTTCTATTTGATCCCAAATATGTTTGCCTGATTTCCTTTCCAAAGATTTGACAAATCTTTCTACCTCAAGGTAGGCAAAAGCATGCCCTAGAATAAAAGAACTTTAAATATGAAAAAAACATTTACTGTGTTTGCTAAAAAGAACATACTCAGTCCCATCTAATTGAAGGATATATGAGCAAGAGATTAAAACTGCAAAGTTGGAAATCAGATTAATTCTAAGGTAATTATTTTGAAACATTATGAAAAACTTTGGATGAAGCTTCCTAGATACTATTTTAAAAACAGATCCAAGAGTAATTAAAAAAATCTCTTTGTTTACAAATGGAAAGCAATAGGGAAGCCAGAATAAACAAGAAAGTATAAAGGAATTGCTCACTCATATAGCAAATACATCTGACCTGAACACCTGAATAATAATAATAAAAAATCTTTTACTGGTTGGAAATTTAGCTGAATGGTAGAGTGCCCATCTGGCAAGCACAAGGCCATGGGTTCAACTCCCAGCTCTGGAAAAAATAGAACTTTGATGCCCTTTATACAATCTTTCTGGCTAATTATTTGAATAACAGGTTTGTGGTATTTTAAGACACATGACTACATCTTATATAAATAGTCATTATTTTTTAGCACTTTATATGATGGGGATAAGGAAAATGATTAAACTACCTGAGGTATCTTTATAAGTTATTTGTCCTGACAGAAATAACACATAGCAAGCTCTCAATTTATTAATGACACTCAAGAACATTTGAGAATGCTTATCATTTTTCTTACATAATATATATACTAAAAACAGTTTCTATTCTGTTTTATTTATGTAGATATTATTTTTTATTTAGTTTTCAGGGAGCTGAATTCTAATCTTCAGATCTGAGGAGAAGAAAATTAGGCAGTAGAATACAGTATACTAGTTTTCATACATTAATATCATTAAATATCAGCACTGTTAAAGAGACTATCCCATGATGTTTTGGCATATTTTATAAATGTCAAAAGTAACCTAGTTACTTTTTAATGATATAGGTAAAGATTTTTTCTGAGTCAATATTATATTTAATTATAAAGTTATAAAGTGAAAGACATCAACTGATATATTTCTTTTGCTCATGAGAAGTGTACTCAAAGGACTTTAGAATCAATACATACCACAACACCAAACTGCTCAGGCTCACAGAGATCATCATATTCATTCTTAAGCTGTGCTAGTTCTCGGAGTACGTTCTGCTCAGGAAGATATTTTACAAGATTCTAAAAAGAAAAATACAAAAGGTTAGTGGTTGATCAGTAAAATTGTTAAGCATTCATGGACAACTCAAATAATCATAATTTTAAAATCAACCTTTTTAATTGAAAATATATAAACTAGGTCTGAAAGGAAAGTATGTCAATATACTAGAGACCTGTGCATTCCATCATATATAATATATCTCCCCAAATCAGATAATCTAGAATGAAAAACTAATCTCTACCCAAAGGAAAAAAATAGACTTAAAAAGAAATGGAAAAATCTGCACATATTGATAAATAAAAGACATTAATTCACAAATCAAAAAATACAAATAAAGAAAAAGCAAGGGCCATATGGATTCAATGAGGAATTGTTTCAATTAATTAAACTGTACAAAATAATTATTTCTCAACTAGTTTAAAATAAAGAGGGCGGATTATTTGCTAACTTAGTATTTGCTAACTTGATACCAACACTAGCAAAAGCAGCCAACAATAGGAAAGCTATCAATAACATAAAAGACTAGTGAAAACCTTATTTAAAATGTATGCGCTAACTCAAACATTCAGTACTATGTTGTATGTGAGGAATCAAACAGGCATGATGGAGTCATTTTTAATACAGACATTCCAAAGGTTTTTAGTATTGTAATCTCATGTAAATTTCTTGTAGATTACTCAAAAATTATACATTTTCAAGTCTGTTTTATTAAACTTTTCCTTTTATTTAGACAGGTTAATTAATTCATACTGTTAGTTTCATCAGTCCTGTAGATAATACTTAGTTATTTATTTTCTATGTGACTTACTTTGTTATTACTCCTTGGTTATTCTATTACCAGGTTCTTTTTATATATCTAGGATAGGTCATAGATCAATGCACACACACAAAAAAATCTTAATAAAATGTAAGAGACTAAAATCAGCAAAACAAGTTTTAGATAACAGTAGAAAGGACCTCTGTAATAATGATGTATGTTCATTACTGATGTAAGCTTTTATTTTTATTTTTATTTTTTTCTGTTTTTTTCGAGACAGGGTTTCTCTGTGTAGCCCTGGCTGTCCTGGAACTCCCTTTGTAGACCAGGCTGGCCTCAAACTCAGAAATCCCCCTTCCTCTGCCTCCCAAATGCTGGGATTAAAGGCGTGTGCCACCACCACCAGGCTGATTTAAGCTTTTAATGGGTCACAAATTAAGCAAAATGGGAAAGTAAAGGAGAAAAATAAAGAGATCCTGAGAACTATGGGATCATATACTTTATACCTCATAGTAATATCTTGCCTTTCAGTATCTTTCTTTCTTTCTTTCTTTCTTTCTTTCTTTCTTTCTTTCTTTCTTTTCTTTGGGTTTTTTTTCTTTTTTTTTATTCAATATTTTATTTACATTTCAGATGTTATCTCCTTTCCCCACCCCACATTAATCCTCTTCCCATCCCTCCTCCTCCTTTTTTTGCTTTTATATCATTTAAATTACATGCATGTATAAAGGTAAGTTCAGGTTGAGGGTCTAGCAATACAACAGATGCAAATAGTCAAGGAACAAGCAAGACAATAAACACAAATAGTCAAAGAAAAAGCAAGGCAATAAACAAAGTCATTTTCATGTCTGAAGCCTACTTCCTTGTTCTAGACTAAAATTTAGATTCCTGTCTGAAATTAGCTCAAAAAAACTGAAAAAAGCAATAGAAAAATATTTTTAAAAAACAAATGATTAAATCTGAAATTCATAGACATGAATATAAACACTTAAGAACTTCATCAACTTACATATTCTAACCTCATAGTGATCTGCATGGAGGCACATTTCAATACACATGGAGACTTAAAAACTAGTAAGTCTTAATGTAGTAACAAGAAGAGAAGTATACCATTTGTCACATACAAGAGCTTTTTTTCTTCTTTTTCTTTTTTATTGGATATTTTATTTATTTAAATTTTAGATGTTATCTCCTTTCTCCATTTCACCCCCTAGAAACCCCTATTCCACCCCCTCCTACTTCCATGAGGATGTACCCCCACCTATCCCTATCCACCCACTCCTACCTCCCCACCCTCAAATTCCCCCACACTGGGTCATCCAAACATGCTTCCATAATTTTTCATAAAACATGTATTCTTGAAATAGAAGGCTTCTGTATATAAAATGGTAGTCTTTCCTTCTCTACACAGTTACTCCTAGAGTCATTTTAGATAGGAAATGGGGAAAAATCATCCTTAACTGCTATGTGGAAACGACAAAATTCATTTGGAGAAATGTGCAAGTTGTTTGCAGAGGTTCTTATAAACCTTGAATATAGAAGCTTCTGCTAACAAATGAACAAACAAAAGCCCAACCAGAGTTGACATGAACAATCACCAATTACATAGACATATAATCAAACAGATCAGACAGGTATTATAAAATTTATAATAGTTAAAGTCCCTTCACAAGAAAAAAAATAAAATAGTTCTTGAATTTAGTGTTTGATTCATATTGCAACTACTTCTGATCTGTAAATAAATTGCAAATCTTAGTTAATAGTTCATATACCCACCCTGTGTGCCCTATGGGGGAAAGCTAGATATAGTGGTAGAAACTAGAAACAAACAAAAATGAAACTTAAATGTAACAGATTCTGAAAAATGACTAGATGATAGGGAAATGGTCTGTAAGTTTTAAGGCACGAGTCATTCCACTTCTCTCTCCCCTGCTGCTGCTTAATAGCATGCTTCCTCACCCTCTGCAAGGATTTCAAAACGTGTGTTTTAAAGATCAATTCAGTGTGAGGATGAAAATTTCACCCTAGAAAATGTCAGTGAGTTGAAGTTTACTGAAAAAAAAAAAAAAAAAAGAACAACAAAGGAGAAAGCAGTAACTATGCCACCAAATGAGGAGCTTTTTTTTCTCATCTTTTATGCATCACAAATTCACTTTCTGATAACTGTCAGTGTTATTTGAAGGAATATCTCCTAACAGACCACAGGTTTCTAACTACTTTTTACATTTATGCAATTATTCTATAATGCTTCCAAAACTTTATTTCTTTTAAATGTTAATTGCACATGTAAAGGTTACTTTAGTAAAGGCACTGAATCACAGCCCTTTCCTTCTTGACAAAATATAACCTTTCTATTTTTTTGTCTTATATCTCATTAAGTCATTTTAGTAGTAGAGAACTGAATAAAGTTCAGTAGGATTAAGTCTATCATTTAATACATAAATGGATGAGGGCCAATATTTCTTTTAAAACTATATTATTGCAGTATTTTCTAGCCATATACAGACAGATAAATACAAGCATACTAAAATTGTATTAATTTCTATTGATAAGTATACAAATACTTATTAATGAAGAAAAGAATGTTTTCTCAAACACTTGGCTAAGTCTCTGCCATTTTAACACAAGTTTCTCTACTTGCTTGAACAGAAATTTCAATTTCTTAATTATTACTCCTTATTAGGGCATGTTTTTCAACACTTTTGTACAGCATGTAGCTTAAACAGTTGTGCATGCATGTGTGCATATGTTCTGGATGGTTTTATGTAAGCTTGCCACACGCTAATGTCATCTTAGAAGAGGAAGCCTCAATTAATAAAATGCTTCCATTAGATCAGTTTATTAGCAAGTCTGCAAGGCATTTTCTTAATTAGTGATTTATGGAAGTTTTTAGGGAGTCCAGTCATTGTGAATGGAGTGGTCCTGGTCTCTATAAGAAAGCAGGATGAGCAAACCATGTGAGGCAAGCCAGTAAGCAGCACAACTTGTGGCTTCTGCATCAGCTCCTCCCTCTAGGTTTCTACCCTGTTTAAGTTTCTGTCCAGACTTCCTCTGATGATGAACAAAAATGTGAGACTGTAAGTCAAATAAACCCTTTCCTTTCCAACTTGCCTTTTGGTCATGCTATATCATGTAGCAATAGAAACAATAACTAGGACTTCATATTTAAAACTTTAAAATTATATTTGTGTGTTCTTGTTCTTTAAAGTTAAAGAAAAATATATTTTTCATTTAAATAGTACCAAACCAGGTACTAGACTTATTTTTTTTTGTTTATATGCATGTTTTCCAGTAATACTGCTCACCTCCTATGTGATGGTCAGACTAGCTATTAGATATTATACTATTAGATGATTACAATCTCAATGGGCATTTGTATGCTAACTGTTGTTGAGCCAGCAGAAGGGACAGTGTGACACAATTTAGACCACTGGAACAGAGCTCGCAAGTGTAGGCCTCCACAAGTGTTGAAAGTTGGTAGGTGTAAGGCTTGTTTGTATATTTTACTTTATGTTCCTCACATTTCAAAAGAATATACCCATTTTAGTTTATCTTCTAAACAACAACCATGAAAGCATTAAATAAACAAACAAACACAAAAACTACTTCAAGTCTCATCTTGTCATAATTGTTCTTTCAGAAAATAATTGTTAATTTTTGCATACTGCTATGAACTATTTTACATATATTCTCATGGAGAAATCTACAACTTTTAAAAAAAATAAAGAAAAAAAGCACATGATTTTGAATACATCATGTTATGGGCCATTCATTTATTTACATGATAAATAAAGGGAAACGTGTCAAACAGAAATTTAGGTTTTAAAAAAAGGTCCAATTTTGTATTCTTTGAAGTATTTCTATTTCTACCTCAAAGCAATATTAAAAATGTCTATGAAAATAATGCATAAAAATGTATTTGGCCAGGAGCATTGATTTTCTAACAGATACACAAACAATAACAGTCTTCTCTGCAATCTTCAAAATAGGATTTTCTTTGCAACTAGTGATGTGTACTCATATTTATAAATATTTATATAGCTAACTCTTTCACTACACTATAAAAAAGGCAAAAAAATACTGATAGATGGCATGTACAGATAATTTGAAAATATGCACCAATGCAAATTTTCAAATAAAATGACTTAATGTTAAATATACAATAGAGTATAAAAATATGACTGGTGTTATGTTGGTTAAATAGTTTCCTTTTTAGTTCACCTAACATTTTCTCCAAATGTAGTCCCGTTTCACTTTGTCATTACAATGTGATAGCTTGCCCCATCTGTAATAAGTTACCAAACTCTTGAATGCCTGTCCTTTACACTACAACTGACACAGAACCACTTGTAAAAAAACAGAGAAGAGAAATGCATATTTGGGATGTGTTAGAAATGATTACCAAACTTTCCCCTAAAAGTATTTTAGAAAATTCACATGTTCTCTGGAACTCTAACTGTTCCTGTCCAAAGAGAATGAGAAATTTTTATGTTACATGTATCCTGTTTAGTATCTATACTATAGTACCTCAAATATTCTTCATAAGTTAAAGACAGCAAATAACTACTGCTTGCAAGACTGCAATTTCTCAACAACCGACAAAAACTTCTTCCTGACTAGTTATGCTTCATTTTAAAATGATGATTATAAAATAGTAAAATACTTTGAACATACCAAAAGTATACTTATTAATAGAGAGATAGATTTCAATGTTTCTTTCATTGCATTTAGAAATACTAGATCTTCATTCCTTGTTTAACTAATTATATAATTATTACAGAGTACAAACAAGTGTTAATAAATTTGTACATCATGTGCTAAAGATGATGTTTTAAAATGTAATTAAATGTAAACTCTGATTTCTAATGAGAGATATTGTATGATGTGTTTACACAGAAGACTTTTGTAGATACATTTTGTTCCATTCCAACAGTAAAATCAAGTCAGTCTTTCACCTATATACTACAATAGGGCAAAAGGTGGTGTGTTAAAAAAAATATCAATGAACTAATCATATGAACTAAGTCTTGATTCCGGATCGATTATGTGATGTTATTTAAACTCACTGTCATCTTTATAGGTAAGCAAACAGAAATTGAGCATGTCAACTTTATTAAGCTCTAGATAGAAAGCACACAAATAGGCTACTAAGTGATAAAGGAGAAAAAGCCAACTCATAGTAACATTATTAGATGTCTCAAAACTGAGAATATTTGTGGCCTCTAATGTAAACAATGCCTGACCATGGCTTTTTGAAATTGAGTGAGAAGCAGAAGCAGATTTCATAAAGTCATGGTTTTGATTGTGATCTATACTAAGCAAATATATAAAACTTGAGTCATCGAGTTTATAATAAACTTAGAGAAGAGGAATTAATTGTATATATCAAATTCTTAAATGTTACTACATTTCCATCAAAAGGGAAATTAATTCTTAAAACAAATGGTTTGCAACTGGAGACAATTTTGGATCTGCTATCTTCATTGTACAAAAGCTAAAATCAAAACTGGCAGTGAGTACTGCTATAAGTATCTAGAGGACACAATCCCACAATCCAATGCTCACATGTCCAAGGTAAGGAAATATCCCTTATGTGTGTTCACTAACTAAAGGCTTTTAAATTGATTTATTTTGTCATGGAGCTATCAAAATGTATATATAGAAAGTGAATCAATATGTCAAGCACAGATTTGACTCTGTCTTGGAGAGTTAACTCCTCTTTCATTCAGGACTGCTCATCTATAATACTGAAATAAAATAGTTAACGCATGTTTATGTAATTATCATATATCTTTATTACATATGATGACTAGGTAAATTCTAACTTTCTTTGAAGATACAGAATCACAGAAACCTGGAAAAAGCTTTGTGAAGATTTAAATTGATGTTTAACATATTTCTGGCTGCCATCCTTGGAATATAATACAATGCTTTTAGAAATGTAATCAATTGTTATGTGTTATTAAATACTTTGCTAACCAAATCTTCTTTATGTTTCAACACATTTTACTATCTGTTCTCCTTGCTTCTTAAGTTAAAAGACTATTTTTGTTAGATTTGTACAAGATATAAAAAAATAAAATAATATGAAGCAATATTTTACACAACTATGAACAAAACATTGTTTTTATTCAAACTGTAAGAAGGGTAAATTTTTCACAATAAATGGTATAAGTAAAAATTAATTCCTTAAAGCTACCCTTCGTTTCCTTGCAAATAAGAACACAGGCAGTGTTAGTAACAAATGAAATACTGGTTTTTCTTCAAAAAATGATGATGAGCAGACACAATATCTCTTTAACTTAGATTCAGCTTAACAATAGACTGAAATTAGACACAATGCTCAAAAACAAAACTGCTGTCAAAACAGACAAGAGAATAAATTTTAAAATTCCATCTAATAAAAAGTTAGAAGCAAAAGCTGAAAAACAAAAACAACTCATGAATAAAAATATTAGTGTACTGCAGAAGAATCACAAATACTCATCTATGATTAGATATATGAAAGAAATATTTTAGAATTGTTCCTGTCAATTCTAATGTTTTGCTTTCTATTAAGAATTAAGAAAATAATTGTGGAGAATACCAGTTGCTATTAAAGAGAAAAAATGTTCTAAAACTCTACAATACTAATGCCCTTATAGCCTTAATTGATATACCTGTAGTCTTCTAAGGCTATCAATTCCCATAAAGCACACAAACACATGCCGACTCACAAACCTGAATAAAATGCAGATGGTCGATAGCCACATAAATAGATCAATAATTACAAAGATGGATTGAAGAGACAAAAACGAGCTCTACTATTACACATGCATGAACTTCCTGAGTATAAGAATAATTATACACTACAACTGGTTAATTGAGGGAAGTTGAACAATCTCTTTTCTTGCAGAATCAATAGATCCCCATTTATTTTTGATGACTTAGGTGTAGCACTGCCTGGAATCCAGGGAATGGATTGAATGACCTTTGCTTCTATATAATCATGTTGTCAGTATTCAAGAATGAGTTGTATAGATCAAGTAATCTGTTTTGAGATGTAAAAAACCACATTTGAGAAAACATAATCACATGGAAAGGTGTAGGTTTTATGGCTTGCATTACTGGTCTTAGATTTTCAACTGTGTTTTAGAACCATAAGGCAGCCAGAATATGACAAAGTTGTAAGTCAGGGGTGAGCACAAATATTTTTGTGCATGGGTTTTCAGTTATGAAGTGTTGTAGAGCTGCATTTTATCTGAGACATTATTTGTACATATTTTAACCTTCTCTACATAAAGAATATTTTTAAAATGAAAAAAGAAGAAATGAGAATATAAGAGAATGGTAGAAAAATGAAGCAGGTGCTGAGATAGCAGCAAATGAAAAGCCAGAAAATTCCATCATCTGCAATTGTTTCTTAAATGAAGAGAGGTAGAGGACAGAATTCCATAAATAAACACATCTGCTTAAAAAGTACAGGAGTCTGGTGTATAGTTCAACGTATTTTAAGGGAGACCTATAAAACAGCCAGTACTGCATGTAACTACAAATGTTGATATTAAAAGAAGCTCTATACAATAGGAGGACTGTAGGTGACACTAATGTACTTTTAATAGTGACAAGAAGAAATTTTGAAAGTTTTTATTATAATCATATGATGAAATTATATGTTACTCTATTAATATGAACCATTTTACATTTCTAGGCATAAGTTAAAAATAAATGTAAAAGGTATTTTTTTTCCTTGATTGCAGTCACTACTCACAGGTCCATGGTATGTATGTTGTAATTTATCCTGGCTTGACATGCATATTACTTTTTCTCTGATTTCACTATCATCACCCATTGCCTCACCACAGGTGATCTACACAGGTGTATTCCTTGACCTTCTATTTGTCACCCTTCTATCACTAGAAGCCTCAAGAATTTCAATAGTTTTCATACTTTAAGAATCAGTTTTTTTCAAATGACCCTCTGATCTTGTTTTCTGTACTGACCTCAATTGTATCATTGAAACATATTATAGTATAACAATACCTGTAGTTCCTTTCTACCGTGTCCTAGATTGTTTCTACCTAGTTTGTCTCTCCATTTTTTAAATATCCAGTGTTACAACCATCTTGTAACAAAACTTCAACAAATATACATTTAAATAGAAGTTATCTACCTCCACCACAGCCCCACCCTAATTAATGCCTATATAGTTCAGGGATTTCTTTATTTTGTACTTTAAAAAGTACTTTGGATTTGCCTGTTTATTCTATTAATAGAAACCACTTGAGATAGAGATAGACAGATAGATGATAGATAGATAGATAGATAACTACATTAATTGAATGTTGCCCATATTCAATAGCTTGCCATTTGAGGCAGACTACCAGTCATTAGATTGTGATCTCTGTTTGTATAATAGGACCCCAAACAATTCACTAATTACTTTCCATATTCTTGCTCACTACTATCCTATGTTAATTCAAGAATATGTCTGAATTATAAAAGATATTGTCCTTCATAGTTCTCAAACATTTGTCCACCATTCACTTCCAATAAGCACTTATTCAATCCTGGTAATACTTTAAAGTCTAGTTTAAGGTGAATCTGTTCCACAAAACCTACCATAACCACACTGCCCCTGGAAGCATATCTATCAGGTTCTGTCCTTATTGGTTGTCTCATGGATTTCTTTCATATTAGAATAAATTTTCAGGATAAAATCAAATGCATTTCATTAAAAATGAAAATAGTTGTCAACATATTTACTAATGCAAATTGTGTATAATAATAGATATAGGATCTAATGGCAGGTCTAATAAATATTTTAATTCTGAAATATTAATGATTATGGACAATGTTTCTTGCTATCTGCCACAACTGGAATTAAAAAAAGAAAATGTTACTTCTATTACTGTTATTTGTAAGTATTGTTTTTACTACTTTGATCTACTACTGTCTGTGTTTTTAATTAAACAAAATGCAATATGTCAATTAGAATTACATTCAAAGAAATTTGCATTATTTTATACTACCATGCTTAGAACCTTCTGAGACCTTTCCAATTGTACTGAATTTTCCTGCACTGTATGCTTTCCTTCTATGTAAATCTTACATTTTACATTCCTGACAAATATAATTTCTCCATCAATATTTCTCCAGCATTTAAGAATTATTTGTAAGCATTAATTATCTCAAATAATGCATACTTTATTTTTTCATTTTTCTCCTAATGTTTAACAATTTTTAAACTGCTGCTTTTATTTCTTTTTCAGTGTTCTATATCTGTGTCTAAAAACCAAACATTATTTTTCAACAATATACAGCCCAAACACTAGTCATCTAAATCAAAGTAGGTTTTTTGACTAAATAAAAGTAATTTTTATAAGTAGGTCATTTACCTTTTCAAATTATTACAATCCTCTTGTCTAGTGAGGAATTGTTTATTGACCTTCTATAGGAGACATAACACCAGTGTTAATTCACATTCCTGGGAAATGATGTGTCCTTAATTTTTTTTTTTTTGCTGTTTTTGTTGCCATAAAGAGACAACTATGCTATATGAGCAACAAGCTGTGATTATGCTTAGATGGAGTTTAGCACTGTAATCAAACAGAACTTACAACAAAGTTAATCTGATGATACATATTTAATGTTGTGCATTATCGAAGTGCTACATGGTAATTAGACATAAATGGTAAACACTTCGTGTGAATGGCAAATTGATGTTACTTTCGCTTCGTTGAAGCAAACATATCTAGTTTGGAAGTCCTAGGGCTATCTTTTTGGCACACAGAAAGCAAACTTTTGGAGGAACAGCAAGACTATAATCACGTTGCCTGAGGAGCATCTTCTTCAAAAATATGACTCATCCAGATAAAACTAATATTAACTTTAAAAACTCAGAAGTCTTGACTAATCAGACATCTTAAATAAGAAAGAATCAATTTGGATTGACCAGGATAGAAAATGAGACAAAATGGTTCTCTATTGGACATTCAGCAGTCTGGCTTTTCGACAAATTCTTATCAAACAGAAATCAGGACAACACAGAAGACTCAGGATGGAGAGCTGGGCTAGGGTATGAGAGAATGTGCTATGTTTAGAAAGGATCTGAGTTCAGCTCCCAGCATTCACGTAGGGTAGTTTGTGAATATCTTGAATCCCAGATCCTGGAAGAAGCTGATGCCTCTAGCCTCCAGAGACACCTGTACTCACCTGAACTAGAACTTTTGCACAATAATTTAAATAAACAAGGCACACAAAATATGACTAGTTACCCCTCTTGTTGAATCGTGACATTATGTTTCAAAATATGTCAAGGCAGGACAAGTAATCTTGTGACACTTCAATTATGAAAGTTTTTAAATCTTTCCTATGTAATAAAATTGTAGTAAGAGAGGATCATAATTTGAAGTCAATCAATGTAGCCATGCTTCTCTTTATTAGAATGTTAGAGTTTTCCTCTTGTACCTCAGCAAATGGAAAAACTACTGCAAATATGAAGCATCAAGCTGCTGAATGCCCATGCCAGTATAATTTTTAAAATTTTCTTATTTTTAAAATCAGGTTTTAAGAACTTCTGTTGAGGTTCAATAAATTTCCTAGTTTGAACTGGTCTACATGACAGTCAACATAGTACTATTTAAAATTGATACATTACATCTTGCTTTGCATTCTAAAAAAGAGTGAAACAGAAAACCAAATTGAAATTCTGCTTAAAAATTTGGTACTTCCAGAATTTTCCTACCTGCTATGTGAAGGTTGACTTTGACCTGCCTTATCTCTTCCTGTACTTTAGACCACTATACACATTTTATCATTTTCTTTTACAAATATCTGTATATCTGTTCATTTTTCTTTCTCTGTCTCACCAATTTTTACCATTCTTATGTTTGTTAGATGATGATGATTATCAGTATTATCATTATGTATGCATGAATGTGCACCTGCCAGGACACATGACAGCTTTTAAATCTTTCCTATGTAATGAAATTGTAGTAAGATAGGATCATAATTTGAAGCAAATCATAATTTGAAAGTGATCAGCTACTCATTTTAAGCCAAGGAACAACAAATGGACCTGCTTGTTGTCCACAAGAATTTTAAAACAATCAAGCAAACCTTGTTAATGTTTACTTTTTCCACAAGAAGATTTTTGAGAACATATTATACTAATACATAAAGCTGTATCATTATAGTAAAAAGTCACCATATACCAGGCAAATCTTAATCAGATTAGAAATAAGCATGTCCACATTGAAAACATACATGGGGCAAACTGTGATACCTCGATGAAACTTGATGACAAATCACCCATAGAAATATGACTTGTCTAAGTTGGTACATACCCTGTTCTGAAACATATCTGTAATTCCCCCTGAACACCTATACTCCTGTGTCATCCCCGTTCCCCACATCCTGCATTTTTCTGTTAATAATCCCTGTGTTAGAAAGTAAAAATTATGATTTGATAATAATAAAAAAGATGACTTGTTCACATCATCAATATAAATATTCATAATACCATTGAGAAGAGATACTTCTAAAATGTCTATTAACATAATTTTAAAACTAAAGATACCCAATGTACCTGAATTAGGGCCTCACTGAGCAACTCTTCATTAACCTCCAAAATAATGTTCTTTATTTCCTCGTACGGCATGCGGTAAGATCCAAGGAAGATAGCTAAAATAAAATTGGATTTTATTAAAGACAGAATAGTATCAAATTTTAAGAGCCTAATACATATATAATTACTACTTTATAGACTCAAAATATGCTACTTTGTTAGCAATATACTAATTTACAGAATTATAAGCTGCTTGATGATTTTCTTTTTATTTTATTTGATCTTTTTTCTTTTTTACAGACCAAATTTTATTCCCCTCCTGGTCTACCCTCTGACTATTTCACAGCCCATACCTGAAACTTAATCTAAAAATATTCAATAGAAAACTAGAGAAATATTTAATTAGTGGGTCTTACAATTTTATTTGGAGTAGCACCATGAAACTGTATGCCATCTCACTCTGACTCCAATTTTTCATCAACCCCTACATCTGAGAAATTCACTCTACCTGCTCCTTCGTGATCTGTTGACTGTTACAGCTTAGATGTGATATGCTTTCCTCAAACCTCATACTACCTGCTTGCTCTCAACTGGAAATTTCAGACATAGAGCCTTAAAAATGTGACTGGTTCAAAGAAATTTGACAAATGTCATGATGACTTCAAAATGAATATACAATTGATACTTTGAATACATTGTTGAATATTCTATTAGAGGCTGAGGCAGGATTCAAAGAATTCAATCACCAGGAGCATGAGAGCATGAGCTTAATGGTATATCTTGTCCCCAAACTCTATCTCTGTATTTCAGCTTTTTCACAAGTATGAAGTGAGGAGCTTCGACCCACAATGAGCTAAAGAAGATCGTTTCTCTATTTAGTTGGCCTACTCTAGTATTCTTTCACAAAGAGAAAAAAATGACTGACACAATAGCCTTGGAGTTATCAGATTAGCTATGAAACTATGACAATGTTTACTTTAAAGTAGCCTATATCATTCTTAACCATCACCACAAAACATAGGAGTGCTTATGAAGCCCACTTGAATATACTAAGGAGAAGCTCTCATGAACTTTGTTAAAATAAATAATTTCATGTCATCACAAGAATAGAGATACAGGTATAATGAGATATTCTGAGAGGAAAAAACTATATTCATTATTCATTAACTTTTCTTTCAAGGAATATTGTTAAAATTGCATTGAGTTATTGTTATTTTTATAGTCTTGCTCTGGCTACTTTATAAAACACACTTTACTCTTTCTTTGTCTCTCTGTCTCTCTGTCTCTCTGTCTCTCTCTGTCTCTCTCTGTCTCTCTCTGTCTCTCTCTCTCTCTCTCTCTCTGTGTGTGTGTGTGTGTGTGTGTGTGTGTGTGTGTGTGTGTGTGTCTGTCTGTCTGTCTGTCTGTCTGTGTGAAACAGCATATATTACCAGGGTTAAATACTCCCTGTGGTTTTATTTATCCACTGCCAGTTTTGGAATGGATCGCCCAAAAATACAGCAGGAGACAACTGAACTTTTCAAGGAAACAGCTAAAGTACTGGATTTATCAATGCACTCTGCATTCCTGCTGATACTCAGGTGGTGAACAAGTACTTTTTTCATATGCTTTATCATTTCCTTGTCAACCTTTACTTCACTGGATAGATTTTACATCATGTTGGAAAAATATTCAACTAATATTATCTAGAATACATTACAATTAAATAGATACTTTTAAAATAAATTCTGAACCATTTTTCATTAAACCCACTTTTTAAAAGAGTGTAGATGTGCTCTGAGAGGTAAAACCTGAAAAATTCTATTAGTGAATTTTTATAGAAATCTCTATGTGATTGCACTGGTAGCAAAAGTAAAATTAATATTCACTATCTAGAAAAATTGTTACCTAAACACAGGGACTAAATGAGAATTTTAATACTAAAATAAGTCTCATGGTCATATATTAACTAGATAATATGATCACACTGTGTAGTTAAAAAATACTGAAATAAACTTTATGGGAAAACTCCCACTGCAGTAGTGCACAAGTTTTTGATATCTACTGGTAGACCAGTTATATAAATTATCCTTTGTCTGATAGCAGAATGATCAGTTGCTTACTTTAATCTCCTTCTCAAATAACTACCATGATATTCTCTGTGAAATTAGAAATGTAGGATGTGTTAAAGTTTCTCACACAAGAGTGTTTTAGTATCACGAGTATCTCAGCACCCTTCTGTAGTGATAAAAAAAAATTCTAAATCCAATTTAGAAGAAAAAGTATGTCAAAGGAAAACTTAGAGACTTGTTTGAATGGCCATAAATTTAACTATCCAGCTACATTAACAATAGCACATTTAATGGCTCACTGCTTAGGTAAAGGCTTCAAGGATCAGCAACTGGTTTTAAAGTGCAGTGGCTAACAATTTAACTAGATCACATTACAATTATTTTAAACAAAAGAATAGCAATTAGAGGAATTGTCCAAAATGACAAGAAATATTTCTAAAAATATGAATCCCAGGTCTACTCAGTATTATAATAATAATGGAAAATGCTAACACTACATTTTTAATACTAAGTTATGTTATGTTCCATTATATTCACTAAGGAAGTTTTTATTAACAATGCGTTCCAAAGCTCTACAAGGCATAGGTTCTAGCAGGTTAAATGATGATCAATTATTATTGTCTTCAATTTGGTTAAGTGGCACCAGGAAACCTGAGTTATATTTATATAAGACCCTATTTTTAGCAGTGGGTCTGTTCAAAGATGTTAGGTTGTTTACACTGAGTTACCCATCACCACCATGCCTATGCATTACACATCACATACACAGATTCTGGGCTGCTTTGGTATCCAAAATTCTCAATTCCTTCACTTTCTTCTTTGGAGGCCCACCACGATTTTCTTCTGCAGCCTCTGCATTCCTTTGACCTGAAAGAAAAATGTTGATTCATAAACAATAATGGTTCTAATCCAAGTACATGAAATAACATTAGGAAGGCATGTTAACTACATTAATAAAGGTGATTCTGAAATCAATAAATGTGTTTATTTCATTAGCTTTGGGAAGAGGATAAACATAAAAATATAGACCTGTTTAGAGGTTTCCCTACAAATTAAATATCAGCACTTAAGCAAAAAAGATAAGCCAAATAGAACTAAAAATCAATTGCTGCTCTTTCACTAATGTGTAACATAAATTACTGCTTTACAGGTAACTGGGGCAGCCCTGGAATTAAACATAAACGTAAAATCTCACTAATTTGGACTAATTGAGGAAAGAGAAAGACATGCTTTTTCTCCTAAAACATGCTAATATTTAGACATTCATTATTTTCAGTGAAACTGCTTTAAAGCACCTAAGGTAACTGTAGCTATTAAACAGTTGTAACAGTAAAACTTCCCACTGAGTCATGTTGGAAGAACTGGTTTAAAGCATTTGTAAGTTGTAAAAGAGTACTACCCATTTGCATATATAGAACTATGTATCCTCAAAGATGGTGGCTTGCTCAGAGCCCTGTATTTATTGTTTCTCCAAATGGTTGAAAGGATTGAAGCAACAAGGTGTGCAGCATCAAGGAGCAGAAGTGTTTGCCCTATTCACTCTTGAAAGACACCATTGTCAAACCTTTTTTGGCTGTCTACCAAGAAAGTGAAACATGAAGAAAAGTCTCCAATTACCATCTGCACAGAAAAAGAACTAGCAATTGTGCTAGTATTGTTGGTTTATTTCTTCCATGGTAAATACAAGGCTATAGGTCCACTAAAATATGTTAGACAAAGTAGACTTTCTTTTTCAATCAAGGGTATTCTTGCACTCAAACTCACATAGCAAAATTTCATCACTGATGCATACAACTGATTATCATGCTCTTTTTTCTTATCACTGTCAAAAAGTGAAGTTTCCCTTGAGATTATAATGGTTTTTTTGTTATTTCAATTGATTTAATGTTGGCTAAAGACCTTATATATGACTTGTTTGGTTTTTTTTAATAGTGAATGGGAAACACTCATAGTATATCTTTGCCAAGGAAAGCTATCAGCATCTGTGAATCCTTTGCAGTATTTCAAAGCATGAATGAAAATGCTGCAAATCCATAGGTTCTATCATTAATGGTGTAAGTTGTAAGGTATACAAATTCTGTTATCTTAGTAGACAAGTAACACATGAACTAAATTAACAACAGAACAAATCTTAAATATTATAAGGTTTAGTGGAATAATCAATGTAAGAACAGACACAGTCTAATGAGACTAGATAATAATTCCCTTGAAAATTATAATTTTGTGAATGGTATCAAGTTCTTCCCAATGTTGCCAAAACACAATCATTGGAATTGGTGAAAGAAAAGGGACTTTTAGTATATTTCTTTAAAAACCTCCATAAAGGCTCCTCAAAGGACCTTCTGAAAGTACAGTGTCTTTCTTATGCAAGAGTCAACATTTCAATTTATTCTAAGTTTAAGCTATTCTCAGTTTAAGACAACTGCATAAAGAAATGACAGCTCAATTGCTATTTTTGTTGTCAATAAAGAGAATTTGAATTATATCAAAATTACCTCTGAAAGCACATTCAGAAAATTTGATACAATCAAAGAAGTAGTCAAGTGAATGTTCCTCCCTTCCATAGTCCTAGACTCTACCACAAGAAACCAATTAAACAGGAACATACAAGATGAAATGTTTTCAGATGAAGATTATATGAATATTATCTTATTTTAAACTAATAAGCGCCTGCCTAACACAGGTGTGCCTACTGCTCATTAGTAACTTTATATTTGGCTATTATTTTTCAATAAATTCTAGTCTGAGCCTTTTGTTTTTCAAATGAGCAAAATGTTTGAAATTAAAATTAGATATCTTAAGTACCTTTAGCTCATGGTTTCCTTAGGAAATGTAAGCCATTTTACCTGTCTTATGTAACACCTCTAAAAACCTGAGATTTAGAAAGCAATAAGCATTTCATCAGTGTGCACCGTTCTTTTGAGAATAAAAGTAGTATAGCAAGTTTAAATTAGTTCCCAAACTAGACAAGTTTTTTTAAAAAAATAATGGCTAATATTGCCTTTGGCCCCATCTTAAAAAAATAAAGCAAGGAAACAAACAAATAAAACAACAAAAGCAACAACAACAACAACCAAAACCAATAAAAAAAAAAACAGTATTCCTGAGGGAACAAAACTAGAGGCTCCGATAGAGAATGCAAAGAACAAGACAAGACAACAAGTATTAAAGCATTCATATGTTCAAAACTGTCTTTTACCATAATCTCAGAATTCGACTTGTCTTGAATTAATCTAATTCCAAATGTTTCTAATGCTTACAAACTTAAAAAACATCATTATAAGGAACTTGTAACCACTAAAAGTTATTTGGATGATAGTACAATTTTTTTCCCCTGTTCCTTCCAGGGGTACTAGCAAAGGTCCACAGGTGGCTGCTGTTAATTTGAGATGGCTTTGCCATATTAACCTTAGTAACTTTCCACTTTTTTAACATAAAAATAAAAATCCAGAATAATACATATAAAAGCCCCAATCTGTTTCAACAGTTTATAAACTGATGGCCTTGGAAATCCTGCAGAACAAATGTAGGAACCACAAGCAATAGTAAAGATGATAATCTTTTAAATGTAGGTAAAGCTTATTCAGTTTTGTAAGTAACAAAGTACCCAGTTGTGCTCCACTGTCTTTGTATAGAGCAGCATATTTGTTTATGAAACCTTGAAAGGGAATGCTAATGCGACGTGAAGAAAAAGATTGCATTCCTGTTTGCTTTTCCATGCTATGTGGGACAGCTGCGCAGTTTCCCCTTTCCCTGCTGCCTGCAGCTGCACAGGAAGGCATCCTACAGAAAAGTAGATTTTATCCTGGCACCTGCATAGTATCTAAAGCAATAGGACTGGCATTATCAGGAGTGTTCCTTAAGTTCAGTGCACATTAACAAGACTAATGGTCCTAATGGTGGGATTCACACACACACACATACTTTGTAATGATTTCCTAATTAAGGAACAAATCTTACTAGTTGTAGTTTATACAAGAACCCCCCCCACCCCAAATCAGGAAGCACATGTTACTGCAAATTAACATCTGCATAACTAATATACTTGTACACCTGTTCATTAAGCCAATTACTGAACACTGTTAAATGTCACCAGAACAGTATGTTTAACAACGCGAATAGCTAATGTTGTATATTTTCAAATCAGCCTCAATATCTTGGCAGATATTGTATATTTTAGAAAGGACAAATAAATATGTCTTAGAGTTTTAGGGTTAAACTTTGTTTCAGCTGGTAATTTCAAACACCAAACCAAAGCATGGTTCTTACTTCAAAGTAGAATTTGACAAATGAGGTTGAAGTTTTTCCCATTAACTTTTAACCTATGCTAAGTACATTATTCAAGTTATAGTCTGTCCGTTTAGTCAGTTGTTTTCCCTGGCTTTCTATGAACCAATGGACACTTTCCTGGCTGTTATATCTACTCAAAGTACATTGTTATGCTAAATTGCATAATTCATGTGACAAGACGTAGATGCAAGTAATAAACCACAATAACAAACTGTGTAAAACAGAGATGATTATCAGGAAAAGTATAAATGTAAAATATATAATGCTGAATTCTAGTACTTGTAGGCTATGAAGACATTTCTTGCAGAGATTATTGTTTGGACAAGCATCATACACAAGCTGCTTTGATTTTTTTGTGATCAATTTTAGACTACTGCATATCTTGTACTCAATTTAGCTTAATACAAAATGCAGTTAACTTGGTTGAGCAAGGTTTAATAGCACACATATAACTACAACTGTGTATGACACTAAAGAAAATTTCCTAGCAATTAATCATATTTATTTTTATTCGGCAAATAGAGGTGTGACAACAATCCATAGACCAGGTAGCTTTAAAACACACACAGTAACTCCTTCACAGGTTCTATTACCGAGGTGGGTTTCATTCTGAGATAGGATTCATATCTAAGAAGTCACCATCTTCCTGTATTGTTATTTTGCTTTTCCTCAAAGTGTGGTCAAAGCCAGATATTGAACCCTACTACACAGGTAGACTATTAGAGCTTGGCAATACCTTATGACTTATTTAAATTGATTATTCCTCAGAGGCCCCATCACCAAATAGTATCACACTTAATGGAAAATTCAACTAGTGAATCTTAGAAGAAACTAAATATTAAGTACATAATAATACCAGTTTTATACATTTTTGGAAAACAAAATCTCTAGACACAAACTTGTAAAAGGCAACAAAGAGTTAAATAGCTTATAAATTAAATTTTCTTTTTTTATTGGATATTTTATTTACATTTCAGATGCCATCCCCTTTCCCCATTTCCTCACCCTAGAAAACCCCTATCCCATCACCCCTTCTCCTTTTTGCTTTTATACAATTTTTTAAAAATGTTAATCAAAGGCTTTATAAGTTTGGTAATGCTCAATCAGAAGTGTAACCCAATACCCAACCTAGATATATAAACTATCTTTGAATGGTGGAGACACATGAACATCTGCCTCCATGTTCCCCCCACCCTTCTCTTTCTCTCTCTCATCACCTAGCTTTTCCTCTCCTTCTTCTCCTCTTCTCCTTACTCCTTCTCTTCCTCTTGGTTCTCCTCCCACCTTAGCTCCTCCTACATATCACCCTTCCTGTTAAACTAAAACTTTTCTCTTAAAATCCAATTGGAGCATAATTATGCCAATTTGTACCAGTGAGGTACAAAATAGTCCTAATAGCCAGTCCATCATTTTGTTGACTAACCAGAACCTCTGTCATCTCTCCTAACTAAAACACTTAGTTCTGAACCTGACTTTCTTCTTGGCTTTAGACTGAATGTCCGCTTAGGGCGTTTTCTATATTTTATTTAGAAATAGCTGAGAGGAGTTAAAAGACAACAGTCCAGATTACCTTACATGGATAGTTGGTTTCAAAATGTCAGAAGTCCATATAACTGACGTTACATACATTTCTGTATTAATGTTCATTTTGATTAGGGACCTGTCTGCTCCTGACAGCTTCCTGTCTTAGATTCTAAAGAAGAAATTGTGGTGAGACAGCCACTAGGCAAAAATTGCCTCTTTCCATCTACAGACAAATTACTGTCCAGAAAAGGACACACATGCAGAATAGTCGACTGATTTTATCTGCCTATACAGAGTAATTAGCCCTTAATAATTCTACATCACTAAGGTCTGTCAGATGATCCTGGGCCAGAAGGCAGAAAAACAGATGCTCCAACGGTTTGAAGTATAGGGACTGTCCAGGTGTTCAGCGGTCTCTAAAAATTGGCTAAGTTTTAGAAGCTATGCTTTATGCTTCCCATAATTTCGGTTAACTCAGTCATTCTGGAATTCTGACAGAGTTGAAAACTTATAGTCTCATAGCCAATCCTGGCTATTTACTTTGAGAGAAAAGATTTGAGTGGATGGTTTTCAGCTGACATTCATTTTAAATTTTCTAATAGAAAACTTCCTGATGTCCAAAGTACACTGTTGTGTATTGTTGAGCACTAAAAATCATATGACCCCATAGGAAGACCAGCAGTCTCAACTATCAGGGTCCCCTGAGATCTCTCAGACACTGAGCCACCAACCAGGCTGCAAACACCAGCTGATTTGAGGCCCCCTGACACATATACAGCCTGGTCTGGCTTCAGTGGGAGAAGATGCACTTAACCCGTGATGCTGCAGGGTGTGAGGAAGCCTGGTAGGGTGTGGGGTGGGGATGGGGAAATTTTCTTGGAGAGAGGGTGTAGGAGGAATGGAATGAGGAACTGTGGGAAGGTGTACAAGGAGGCAGGTAACAACAGCTGGACTGTAAAAAATAAAGTAATAATAAAAATATGTTAAAAATATCAAACTTTTTTTATTCTTTACATATTGTCCTCAATTTCCTCAAATGGGTTTCTGAATTTAGTGGCCAGGGATTTCAGGAGGAGGCACTCTACACTCTGTATTCTCTCTCTTTGTCTCTCTCTCTCTGTCTCTCTCTCTCATTTAATCTATTTCATTTCTGCCTAATCAAGACTGACAACATGATGTTGACATTTCTGTTAGTAGATAAACAATTTTAATGAGAAAATTGGTCACAATATCAGGAATGTAAAGGCTCACAAAAATCTCTATATTAAAGAGAAAGGGTGTGTTGAGAGTGTCATAATGTGATCATAAAAGGAACACATACAAAGAGGATCAAGACAAAGAATGACTATAGGCTAAGCAAAAGGCTTTCGTACTGTGGAAATCTCTATACTAAGGAGAAAGCATTAGTAAGCTTAGAGGTAAAAGGTGTTTAGTGGGTTATTATCATATAGAATCAATATATATATATATTTTCTTTGTGGCTTATGAGAAATAAAGGGAATACACAGGCAAAAGCTTCATATTACATAAAACACAAAACAATGCTTGCAGCAACAGTAAGTAAACATTTTTTTGACTTTGAAGATCAAAGTGCTTTTGTTCCAAATGTTCAACTCAAGCACTTCAGTGTGAAGCAGCCATATAAAGTAAGGAAATGAATGAGCATGAGGACATTACAACAAAATACTGTGTTTTCATAAAACCACATGCTGAGACAGATTTGACCTGCACTATGCCATTTGCGTACATATGATGTAAGAGGTGCCTCAATAAATGAGCAGGGACTTACCCCTTTCCTTTCCAAAAGAGTTCAATTTGTTCTTATTTATTCTTTTCAAAATGTTAGTAAATAAATATTCATCACTTTCCTTGTAAATCAATGTTTAGAAGTGCCCTATAATAACTTTATTAATAAACCTGGTATTCAAAAAGCATTCATATAAGACATCACATTTATAGTCATCACAATTTTTAAGTGAGTCTATCTTACAGGGACCAGCCCATCTGATACTAAATTAACAGTCTTTTGTTTTACTCCTCTTATAATCTCCCATAATGTTATTATGTGTCTTTCTGTAAAATAATTACAAAAGCAAATCAACAGTAACAGAATTAGGAAAAACAATTTCTACTTTTCTATTATTATTAGGTTTGAATATGTTTGGTAATGATTCACTTGTGAGTCAATGGTTTAAGGTAAACTGAAAAACTGAATTCTACCACCCCCAAAATCATATGAATCTAGACTTTGAATTTTATGTAATATTCTTCTCTTGCTTTATGCACATAAAAGTGTTACTGAGTGTTTCAATTTGGTTGTTGCTGGCTGAGCTCAATGGGAAATAAGCAAAGCTATATTGTCTCTTCTTTTGCCATTTGGATTCCAACAGCTTTCAATTTTATCTTTCAGCAGTAATTTTCTTTAGTTCGGAAGCTACATCCATGTAATCTGTTGAAGGTGATCGAGGCATTAGAAAATCTTTTTGTGAGGGTAAAATAGAGTACCTGAACTTTTCGTTTCTTCTTTGTTCTTAAACTTAGGTTTAGCTTGCCGGTGACTTCTGATTTGAAAGCAGAAAAGTAGTATTTAAGAGTCCTTTGGAAACGTCGTACAAACACATGAGAAGAATGAAATTTAAATAAGCATAAAGGTTCTATTCTTAGGACAGACTCCTGACCCTTTTTCTTCTCAATCTATTATCCTTCCTTGTTACATTACTCAGTATTTTGGAAGAATACATGGCACCATGTTTTCATTCCTCTATTCTTTTCTATCAGTTACAATGTGAATTCTAACTATACATATTCCTACTGAATAAGAATGTCAGAATTGCCATAGGAAAGGTCTCAGGATGGATATGTCTTTAAAACTTCATGAACTATTAGCAAAGTTTGAATCAACTGTTCTAAAGCATATAGTTGCCCTGTGATAGCTCTATAGATGAACCCCAAGTTGAACAAGGTGGAAAATTTTTCAACACCATTCCTCAATAGTCCTCTTTGCATATCATTTACATTTCAAAAATCTAACACTAAAGGAAAATTCTTGGTCAACCATAGGTGATCCACGATATCAATGATTTTCTTAGTTTTAATTAAGGACAAGTGTATTCTTAATTCAAGGATTTTTCATATATTTGTAAATTCATATATACAGATTGCTAAAATAAATAGGAATACATTACACACATTAATTAAAACTGACTGTATACATAAAATTCTAAAATGGTTACTGCATAAATTACCTCTTCCCTTTTATCAATAGTTGTGGCTGTCACAAGAGTAGAAGAAAAAGAACAAAATCTGCTATTGTAAACTACACAGTGGCAAAAAAAAAAAAAAAAAAAAAACCCAACAAAAAAAAAACTTCTTACTTCTGAAAACACTTCTATATTTTTTGTTAACAAAACAGCCAAGGCAGGGAAGGACTTGGATTACATAAAAGAGTAAGAATGATTTTATTCTTCATCAATAGTAGCTGATCCCCAAAATAACACCTGGATTCTTCAAAAAAAAAAGAACTATTTAGTCTAAATCCTGAGATGAGCTACCCGGAATGCTAAGCAAGCACACCATGGCTTAGCTTCATTGCTACAGCACACTACACAGTCATATCAAAGCCTGTGTGTTTTCGACCAATAGATCCAAAGGACAAAACTAAAGTCACAGGGTGTATTATTAAACATAATAACTCTGCTTTATGTCAAAAAATTTTGTTAGTCTCCTAGCTAGCAGTAAAATGATACCAACTCCATATCATGAAAATAATGATCATATGAGTTCACCTAAATGTTGCTTACAAAATAAATGATTAAATTTATATTAAACAAGTGAAAACAGTTTTATTGAGTCTCTGGTAGTCACACCTACCTAGTCTCTCTCTCTCTCTCTCCCTCTCCCCTATCCTTCACCCTCTCTCTCGCTCCCACCCCTTTCTGTGCATGGTCTGTGGGTATCTTTAAATATATCATAATTCAGTATCTTCAGTTTGGCAAGGAATTTCCATCATGTGCTCTAATACTGTAAATGGTAGAAGTAGTTTGAACTGTAACCTTTTACGGACTAAATAAAAAAGTGCTTGGATAAGGACCCACCTATGGAAGTGTCTCCTGTAAGAACTATCCTTTAATAATAAAATGTTTGGTGCTATATAGCATTTTAACACTAGTGTAAAAAATAAAATCTTATACAAGAACATAAACCTAGCTGTTTAGTGAAAAATAATTAGGTGTTGCCTACTGTGCAGATCTCATTAATTTCTGAGGCCACAAATTAAGTAGCCATGAGTCCCATGTTATTTGTAATGGCATGTATAAGATAAATGCAGTAATTATAAAAAATACTGCTACATTGTACATTGTCATCTCATGTGTAGCAGCCAAAATTTTTACTAGTTTCTTGAAATGTTTAAAATGTAGAAAAATGGATCAAACTTAGGTAGAGCTATTACAATGTAAAAGTAAAATAAATTGCATATAGTTTAAACATAACCTTCATTATGGCAGAATAAAGAAGAAATACTGGTAAATTAAGGTTTTGCCACAAACTTATTAAAGATAAAAGAGAAAGTAATAGTCCAGATAAGAAGCAGCTGCTAATAGTCACAAACGGCAAATGAATTTGTCTGGATCAGGACAGAAACCTGCTGGCTCTTTTTCCTCCGAAATCATTTCAAACATGCTGTGCTTGCCATTAGATTGGCCTTTACTTCACCCTAGCCACTTCAGTCCTAACACTGTGGGGGATCATTGTTGCTTCCCTATGGCTGCTGCCAAAGTGTGCCTCTCTGCTTTTAGCCTACAATGCTTTAAATCTAAACTTAAGCAATGGTTATAACTCCAGGGAAGGAGCAAGACGTCAATACATAAAATCTGGAACAGAAATGTCAAAAACAGACATACACACACATACACACACACACACACACAAACACACACACACACAGAGAGAGAGAGAGAGAGAGAGAGAGAGAGAGAGAGAGAGAGAGAGAGAGAGAATATACTTGTCAAACAGGCAATATGGCATATACTAGATTTCTATAACATTACTTAAAATCATTTTGGAAAATTGTTTCCACAATGGACATTTTCCACATTTGGAAAGGTCACAATGTAACCCATTCAATTGTACAATTAATATGCGTTCATAATATATATTTTAAATGAACTCTAAAGCTTGATATGGCAATGCTTGAGAAAGAATGAAAGAAACATTAATGCATTTAGCTTTCTATTTAAATCTTATGGAAGTTAAACTGATCAGATACTAAATGGTAAATATCTGAAACACTCCTCAATAAAATCCACACATATTAGATACAATAAGTGATAGAAGAAGACACAGATCATAAGCAACTATGCTTATTTAGAAGATGCTTAAAGTCTTAATCTTAGAATATTTTCATTTTAAATATATTTTTGGATTGGGTTGAGTTATTTTGCATACTGCTACTCTATGTGTCTGATGCAGGTGAAAGCACCTAAACCATTCTGACTGTAAGTTCTTCCCACTTTGTAGCAAAGATAAATATAATTAAAATAGAAAAGTTGTAAGAGGACTCGTAAGTATCTACAAAATAATTGAGCTTACCTCTGTTCACATGTATTGCTGTGAAACAATTGTTTGTTGATTAATAAAAAAACAAAGTATGATTGTCCCTATGAAATGTTCTCTACTTTATCTTCACCTACACCTATAATAATGTCCTTTCCCTATTCCTACCCAACTTGATTAATGCACAGTTTGGTACATGGTTGTCTTATGTTTCTCAAAAATTCATAACAAGAAGGGTGTGCTTCACTTTCCCCAAAAATGCCTCCTCTAGAGGAATATATTTGAGAAATCATAGTGAAGAGATGGTGAAGGTTCAGGACAATGTGAATCTGACAACCAGATGACTTCAGACTGTTTGCAATAATGATTACTATGGATAGGCTCAAAGCAGGAGTAATATAGTCAATTAGGATAAACATAATCAGAAAGGTGTTAAGAAAGTGGAATGTGTGCTATTCTCAAAGTAAGACAGAACAGTTCAATAAGAGAAACTGACAATGACACATCAAAGGAGGGCATGCATATTCTAAGTCTGACAAAAACTAAAAGCTCAGAAGAAAATAGATCATTACAGGCTATACACAGTGATTTCAAAGAAACTAATAATAATGTACTATAAGAAACAAAAAAGCATCAAATGGAAACACTGAGTTCACAGCACTCTTTTCAGACTTTTAGTGGGAAAGGTACTTCTATCCATGGTGTGAACAAGACAAAATGAGTGAATTCTAGTTTTGTATAAACTTGCCTATTACAAGAAGGTACTTGATTTTCAAATTCAAGAAGAGCTTTTATGCTATAAATGATTTCAGAACAAACCCAGCATACAATGATTTACTGGACAAGATCAATAGAAACTGTGCAAAAGAGATTATACTGTTCAGTGATCCATGTTGCATCAATATCTATAATGGAATGAGACAAGGTGATACAATGGCCCAAAGCTTCTTGAAATTGCTCTTCAACAAAATTAAATAGGAAAATAACGTCAGCACAGAGAGTAAGCAAATATTCCACCCTCTTGTTTCCCTAATGAAAACATTTCATTTTCTCATGGCATATGAAAAGTATAACAGAGCACTAGACTAGCATCAAAATAAAACTTGAGGAATTGTTTAAAGGATGCATGCAACAAATGCATTCCAAAAGGCTCTGTCAACATTACTGTGAAGGGAACTTGACAACACCATCATCGATGTGAGTCAATAAAAGAGCAAAAGTGGTTTGTTCAATGATAAATGGCACAGAAACAGCAGCCCGTGCCAGTTTATGGGCATAGAAAGAGTTACTACATAGCAAACTGCTAATGAAGACTAGAACACTATTTATTATTGTCATATTGAGGTAAAAGTGAAATACGAGTATTTATCTACCTCATTAACTGAAGGAGATAAATTGGCTGTCATCCATTGACCATGGTGTCCTGAATATATGAAATCTGACAATATAAAAACCTAATGGTAGTTATTAGGGCTTCTCTCCAGTCCAAGTACAGATGGATCAGGTAGGTGGCCTGCCAATAAGAAAACAGGTGGCTCTCTCTACTTACTGATTGCATTTGTGGCATTTTTAAAAAAGGTATTCCAAACAATGTCTGTAGTGATGTAGGGAAAAGACATGCTGTCTCAAATAATGTCAATGCAATACAATTAAAGATAGAGTAAATTTCCCGGTGGTGGTGGGTGGGGAGATCCTAATCTGCAAGAAAGAAAATAATTCCAGGAAATAGTCACTAGAACTAAGAAACCTGGAATATCCATGATGCCAAATTACTACTTCAATTAAATCTTCAAATTGTATATGAAAGGGGGATATCTGTGTCATCCTATGCCTCTTTAAGCAAAGCAGTATCAGCACCCAACAAAATTATTTCATTTCCTTTCCAACAATAGCTATTAATGACACTATCATCTTGTTATATTTTATTAAATAAGTTTCTCGCTCAGTATATTTCCACTCTGTAATGACCATATTACCTCTTCATGGTATGGATTCCATTTTGACAAATTGTCTCTATTAGTACATTTGCCAACTGTTGTGTTTAGTTGAAGTGGCAAGTAAAATAAAACATAGTGGCCAGCACTTAATTAGAATATATGTAAATGTCATTTCATATTCCATGGCACCCAAGAAATATTTGAAACCATGCAATCTACAAGAGTAGGAAGTAAAAATTAAAAAAACCCAAAGCTCTTTAATTACAGGTAAGCATACTATGCATAGCAAATTCCAGTACTAAAGGTGATACAGAGAACATATGGCTTAAAATATAAGAATAGACTTATGAATCAGTCACCATTTCCACTTACATTAAATCATAATTCAACTAAGATGCAATAACTTAACTTTCCCAAAGGATGCCTATTCAGTAGGAATTTCTGGAACTTTCTTTTAATGCTTGTGGTAATTAGTGTTTTTAAAATAAAGGATCTGGGTATTTACTTCGCTCAAGCAATTCTAATAATTTCATAAAGCATATTAAAAATTACATACAGCCTACATTTTCATGTAAAGTAGAATGAAAGTACCATAATATACAACATCTTTTGGAGTGACCTACCAACAAAATAAAGAATATAAAATAGTGGTAATAAAAAAAATCCTGACTGATATAGTAAAAAAAAAATATTGTATTCTGGACAGTTATTGAACAGTTTATCGTTACTAAGGGCTATTACAGCTGAATCTACAGTACTTAGCCACATTAAAACCCTGTAAACCATATAATTAGTGAGGCTGAAACACATAAGCATACATATTGTAATAGAATCTACATAAAGTTAAACTCTAAAAATGCATGTATTGTTTTCTTACATGAGAAATTAATCAAATTTCTATTTCTCAATCGTTCCTAAAATTTATGTTACTGATTCAAAATCTGATATTTTATAATTCAAGATAGGAATAACCATGTAATCTTTCAACTTCATTAACATACTTGATATAAATATGTAGCCATAGTACAGTATTTATTAAATTAGTCATTGTATTTGTTCCTAAAATTTTCTTCTCAATGCCTTCAAGGCCATACTTCTTTGATCTATTTACTCTTCCATTCGGCATTCTTAAACCACAGCATAAGCTCTATAGCTACTACACTTAATGTTTTATATATATATCCTTAATATATTAATATTTTATATATACATATATTTAATATACATATATAAGTATGCATGTACATACATGTATACTTGATATATTATATAGTATATATATACTATATATACTTAATATACATATACTTAATATTATAGTGTTATGAGTTCACAATATTTTTATTTACTTTGTTTTAATTTTTTTCTACTAAAAATTCATCCAAATGCTCAGTACTGGGTTACCTTTTACAAACACCAAGATCTTAATGCTGATTTTTACTGGTTTCTTATTAAACAAAAATGGGATAAGACTTAGAACTTTTCTAACCTTAGGGGCAACTAAACTAAAAAAGGAACCTAGTTCCCCAGTATTTGAGACACAACAGAATATTCATCAATCATGGATAAGTGAGGAGACTCTGTGTCTGACTATCTTTGCCAAGTGTTTGTACTTTCTAGACTGGAACACATTTGGCTGGACTAAAATGCCACTTCCTAGGGGAATCTTTCTTGAACTTTTAAAGGAGAATTAGTGATTTTTTATCTGTGGGATACTACAATAGTTTGTTCCTACCATGGTGTAGCATTTAATAACATACATTATCATTACTTCAGATGCCTAGTTCACCAATTTGTTGCATGAGCATTGAGAGATATGATCCATGTCTCAAACATCTTCATATCAGTAGAAATAAATCCCATTTGGACTATTTACTAGATAATACTGAATAGAAAGTGTTATGTTCTGAAACGAAAACTACTTTGTTTGTAACAAAGGATTACAACTAGTATTATTTAATTATATATGCATGTGTGGGTGCGTGCACATATGAGATGTATATGGGGGGCAGTGAGTGGGTGGGTGGGTAGGTATATACAAAATTATATATCTGTACAGAGGGCAGAGTCGTCTGATTCCCCTGGATTTGGAGCTGTAGGCAAGTATGAATGAACCAAAAACATGCTGGAAACAAAACTCATGTCCTGCACAAGAATGAAATATTTACCCTATCCACTAAGCCACCACTCTAGTTCCCAAAATTGCTTAGAGTGAAGTTGAAATTGTAGTTTAACAAAGTTTCAAAGCAAGCCCTTTATAACAACTGGACTCTAACACTTGTATGGATGAGTAAAATACATCTACAATATAGCAAGTGTTCACTGATGTGTATTATATTTAGTAATGGCGAGTCTATTATTTTTTTCCATCTTTTGTAGGAAACCTACTCTAGCACTTGAATTTCCCCTGTAAATCCATTATTAGTGGCAGATTTTACAGTGGCAAAATGTGAAGTCACGCTGCATGACAAGCAGAATTTCTGTTAGTGCAGGTAGGCAGCTTTTACACAAGATCCCTGCAGTCATGATCTAATCAAATATAAGTCACATAGAGTACACATGAATTCATAAATAGTGGTCCATTCATAATACAAATATCTGCATATACCATATTTATGTTGTTTAAAACTTCTCTTATTTGAAGCATTATTTTGTTACTTAAGAATAAGAACTGACTGAGATACACTGGAAAATAAAAATGTAAACATGTTTTGTATAGAAAAATGTCACAATAATTATTCTCATTCTCAAATTCTCATTCTCATTCTCATTCTCAAAAAAAAAAGATAGCCATCTAGGCTATCTTAACATCATTTTAAAATGAGTATTAACATTCAGTTAAGTTTAACAAGAAAAACCGAAGCTAGAATACTTTCCTTATTAAAATATCCCAAAAGCTATAAAATAATAATGAAATAATTTGGACATCAAATTTTAATGTAAAAATTTATTCCTGAAATTATGGTTCTGAAAGTAGAGTCAAAATATATATCTTGACATAATAAGCTTCTCATGAAAAGAATTAAATGTTATGAGTATTTAAAATAATATAACATATACAATATTTACCAAAAAAGCAATATCTAGATGCTAAAAACCAGGGTAAAGATCCAATATGGGAAATAGAAACCAAGTTATGTTCCCAATAAGAGTGGAAAAATAAGAAAATGGTCTGGAAGCCACCCTGGACTATATATCAGAGCTTGAAAGGAAAACTGTCTATATCAGCCCTTGGTGTGGAATGGAAAAGATAAAACTCTTCTCTGAGAATTGATAGTAAACACCAATGTTAATATAGCCTAAAATTAGAGATGAACATATGAATAAAAAAAAGTAAAATCAAAAAGCATAGCACCAACTTAGGTTGGTGAAATCCTGTTAAATGCAACCATAAATCTTTTCTGAAAATTAGTAACCCTCATAAAAGGACTTAAAATATCTATAGGTACTGAAAAATATATAAGAAACATGGATGTTCAAAATTTTTAGAGAAATAAATGGAGTAAACTTTACCACATATTAATAAACATATTTATTTTACTTTATGTTACTATAAAACAGAGCCAAGTAAATTTACTTAATATTAACAAAGGATTTACAAGAAAATGAGTGCACGTATACTTCTCTGTGTGCATGCATCTGTGAGTGCCTGTATGCTTGTGTGCTTGTGTGTGCTTGTGTGTGTGTGTGTGTGTGTTTGTGTGTGTGTGTGTACATTACATAAAACTGAACATTGATATTTCCTAGGGGAAAAGAAGATTGGTTCATTAACTGAGTGACAAAGGTAAAGGAATTGGTCAGTGTATATCACTGACAGATCATGAGAAGAAAATGATAAGAAATGGAGCTTAGAATCAGAAGGAATAATGTTCGAACAGTCCACATTCTAGAATGTCAGAATGCAAGACGGGGAAAACTGGATGTAAAAAGAGTCCACATGTAACAAAGACATCTTTGTAGACCTTATTATGTGTACAAAAGTAATTTTTATGACCCAGGAACTTCCATGAGTATGAAGAGGAGTATACAGGAGGGTTTGAAGGGAAAAAGACAGGAATGTTATAATATCAAAAGTAGGAAGAATTGGTCAATTAAGGGTATCTTTTATATAATAGGACATATTATTTTCATTCTACAGGTTATTATATTCCCAATCATTATATAGAACCTATAAACTGAATTAGCATTTAAATTCCCAATTTTTTAAAAATCTGGTAATTTTAAAGAGGAATTTATAAGAATGAGGTTGGCTCCAGTGTATGTCTTTCAAGCAGCCTCATTAGGTTACACAAAATGTCACCATTATATTCAAGGTGTATAATTCTAACACAGTCACATGGCTGCAGTTTTCTTTTACTTTGTTGAAATAATAGTACTAAATATCAACTAGCGTTGCAAATCTGTCCAGCCATGTTTAAGGAATGGAAATACAATTTAAAAGTTAATGTCTATGAACCATTAATCGGATTGAGGAGGAAAGAAAAAGGAAAAGAAGGTAAAGGGGAAGAGAAGAAAATGAAAAGGAGTCAAAAGAAAGACATCAACAAATAGATATGACTTAAAACATTAAACCAGAACTTATCTCTTTGTATAAATATGCTTCAAAATATTTTCTACTCCTCATTTTGGAAGCATCTGTTATATACAACAGCCCTCAAACTCATCAAGCCATCAGCTGCGTGATCTGTTCACTTATTCCCAGAACCACCTGGAAACAATGCAAATTGTACAGCTTTGTTCATAAAAAAGAAGCCTACATTGAATGTCTATGCTTCCTGAATCATAAGATTTTAACAATTCTAACCAGGGAGATTATACAATTAAGAATTAAATTCTTAATACTTTAATCAGTGTTTAATATCACCTTAATTGTAAGATAGATGGTTAGAAAGAGAAAATGATTTTCTATAGAAATTTCAAGACTTCAGTAGATTTAAAAAATTAAACAAAAGACTTGTTATATTCACATTTTCTACAGATTACATAAGACTAGATTAAAATAGTTTCTTAAGAATTTATAACTACTGACGTTATTTGGCAGGAAAGGCTGCTGAGTTTCAAATACACAGCCTTATGTAGGCTTACACAAGTGCTCTCAGGGTCCTACTGCTGTAGTCTAAAACTGATGCTCTCAAGAAAATAATTTTACAAACCTAATAATCATGTTATGTCTTTAAATCCATTTGACTGTAAATATATATCACTCTATCCTAGATTATTTACTTAGAATTCAACAAAAATTTAGCTAAGCACCATAAAAAGTAAGCAAGGAAGAAATGACAGGTTTTACAAACAAAGATGAGACAAATCAAAGGGGAAAGAAGTCCTGAAACTCCTAAATCAGATAGACATAATAAACAGGATCCTCAGGCAATGATCTAGTTTAATGTAACACTCAAAGAGCATAACAAAGTTCTTTTGTACCCTTAAGCTAAGTGAATTATGACACATTTTCATAAACTCCAATCACGACTCCAGTTTCATCATTAGTGGTAAGAACCAAAATATATTGGGTTCAATTATTTGTGAGTACTTGAGGTCAAGTAAATTGGCAAATTCCAAATAAATTCCTTGAACACACTGTCCTAATTATGATATTGTTGTTAAGAAGCCAAGTGAGAATACATGATTATTAAATAAACAACAATAAAACGAAAAGACCTTTCAAAATTTTGACAATAAAGGGAAAGGATGAATGGGAAAAAAAACCACATTGGACTAAGACACACCCAGATTGGACATTCCAGGAAAATGTTTCAAACAGCAAGCATTTAACAATCACTATCACAATGAAGGAAAAAAAGAACACTATTCTCAATATACACTTCAGAAAAGTGAACGATTAACAAAGGAGAAATTTGCATGGAGTATATCTACAGACAAAAGAAATTAAAAGTATATCTGTTTTTCTTAACAGATAAGGCACTGATAACAGAATAAAAACATCAAATACTATCTGCTATGAAGTTCAAGCTTCAGGGCTCATGTCTTAGCAACCTAATGAATAATGTAATCTGGCAAGCTAATCTAAGGCAGTTTGGAAAGAAAGGGCATGGACTCTACCATGAACTTCAGTGGAAATAGCAGCAATTCTAATGAACATTAAAGCCAGAGAACTCTCTGTGCAGTGCTTTGCTTATACAAAGTTCTCAATTACTAGCTCTTGTCAAATAGAAAGATTGTGAACTTCATGTTTGTTGCTGTGAATCACTGTATGCCTATTTGCATTAAGATCAGTTATCATGCTTAAGAGACGATCAGGAAGTAAAATAAACAAGCAATTTCAGAAAATAAAGCAGAATAATGAATTCCCTGAACATGTATAAATTTGTTTCAGCAAATGGTATTTCTCAATTACAAACTACTTAAGAAAATATAGAATCACCATTTAGATGAAATGCTATAAAATTCTGAAGATTTTAATGTTGAGAAGAAAAAAATTAAACATAAAGTAATTTAAGATGTCTAACTACTTATTATACTCTATGGTGAATTAGTCTTTTGAATAGCTGTAATGTTATGAGGTAGTTAAAGATCCAGCTTTCTCACTAAAACTCTTTGTCTAATTCTGTTTAGTAGTTTCAATTCTCATTTATTTGAGTTAATGAAGTAATTCAATTATATATTAACATAACTGTTATGTGGTTAACTGGCAAATCAGCAGCTTTCCATATGTTGGTACGGGTATTTGATATTTCTATCATGTTGTTATATATCATAATTTAAATTATTAATTACAATTATATTATATAAATTTTAAGTTACCTATATTTGGACCAGAGGCATGGGTAACATATAAATAAAAACTCCAAATTTGTACTAAACAAGAAAATTTGTGTCAGGCAATTTTTTATGTTATATAATCCTTTAATTTGAAAGTAAATTGTGATTTCTTACATTATAAAAGAGAGAAACACATACCGTCTATTAGAGATAACAAACTTTCATACAATGCTCCATGAATAGGAACTAGTTCTCCAAAAAGTACTAACTTTGATACTGCCCAAGGTGACTATGAGATTAAGTTAAATTAAAATGCTTTTATACTGCTATAAAGTAATATAATAGTTCTAAAAATAGTGGCATAAAGAGATTCTTACTGAAAATTCCCGAAGTAAACCAAACACCAAAATAATGTATTATGTGCTAGAGAAATGGCTCAATGATAAAGTCTGAGAACTACACTTGTACAAGACCAGAGTTCAATTCCTAGAAGTCATGAGAGGTGGTTCACAACCACCTACAAATCTGCCTGCAGGGGACTCAAAACATCTAAACTCTGTAGATACTGGAAGTTTATGAGTCCTCACACAAAAGTAAAAATAAAATGCTTTAAAAAACAATTTCAATAGTGAATAATGATGATTAATAATGAAAAAGAAAAAAATAATAATTTTCACAACCAGATTGGTGATACTTGACTAGTGGATGACAGGGGTTGGGATGGGTATAGGCAGACAGAAGGACCAACCTAAGGGGTCTTGTTTCAGTGTAACGGTGGTGAATATGGTGCCAACTATTATATGTGAAGGAAGTACTGTCATTTTCAACTCATCAATTTAAAATTATTATGAAAAATCTAAAGATTGTAGGAGAGTATTTTGGTGAACATAAGAATGTTTTTGTCCTTAATTATTCATCACAAAATACTTATCAATTTCAATGAAAAATAATTAATTATATATTCCAGAAGATGTTATAATAACATGAAGGCAATACAGGCTTCAACTATCATGGCAGGCAGATCTTGCATAGCTCCATATTTAACATCAAGAAACCTACCCTGTGTTTAGATAGACATGAAACCTAAATGTAGGCACAGTTAATGCTCAGATAAAAAGGACACATACATTGTGTTTTTGCATGTGTGTATATGATTGTGTGGAGACGGGCATACAAGCATGTGTGTGAAGGTGTAGGAGTACATGTGTATATATGATATACAATAGAGAAACCTGAAGACCAAGAGAAAAGGAGGAATTGAATTATAGGTGAGGTTGGTAAAAGATATAGCATATGCTAGTTTTTTCACTGTTTATATTCTTTCTACTGTCTATTTTTGAAATTATCTCCAAATGGAAACATATAAGCACGTTTTTCTTAGTACTTAGTGTATATGTATGTGTATATATGTATAGATATATGTGTGTGTGATATAAATATGTATTTATAAATATATATAAATATAAACATAAATATATTATATAAATTTATATTTATTGATATATATTTACATATGTGATATATGATAAATGTGATATATATACTATATATTTAAATTCAACTACACGAAAAGCTAAGACAAAAGTTCCCTAAAAATGTTTCAAATTCCATTTTCATGATCACAAAACAAAGTCAGGGGATCCCTTAAAAACTATATGGTACATCAGTTTAAATTTATAAAACAGAGGTTACTCAATCAAGAAAAATCAAAACTAAAACACCAGGACACTTCTGGAGATTGTTATATACCAAAAGATGATATTTGGTTAATTTAAATCAGTATGAAATGTTTTAAGTAAATGTTTTATATTCTATACCTATAAAACAATACAGAAAAAGCATTTTACCCCATAAAAATAATGACTGTCATTTGATTAAAGTATGTATTAGAAAGAGTATTCAATTATATATAGTATAATATGCTTAGTATGTGAGGGGTTGTGAGTAAATCCAATTTATTGAGCTAGAAAACACATTATTATTGTAGTTAACCATTACTGTCATATCACTTAACATGTCTTCATTAAATATACTACCTGAATTAGACAAATACAGTGAAAATCTTCATTGCCCTTCTATTAAAAATACATGAAGTGATGTTTAAACTCAGTTGTTTATATTGTAACTGGATATCAATTGTTTAATTTTCACATTTTTCTTGTGAAATAATTGAGGTAGGATAGCATAATTTACCTGTATCCACATATCCATAAAAATGATAGATGTCTTCATTTACCGAAGAATTAAGCAACCGATTCAATCATTCCCTATGTCTTTACAGAACAGAGACAAAATCTACCCAACAGTTCTTGACTCTGTTTTTGTCTTTTTCTTAATATAACGCCTAAATTTGCCTAAAATTTAACTCACAGTTACTAACCACCTAACTCTGGTCTTGTCATCAGCGACCTCAATACTTTGTCAACAGCAAGGGTGCTTTGCTATATCCTCACCTAATCATTCAGTACCATTTTAATCATAAGGCCAAATCAATTTTATTAAAACATCTTCTTATTCTTTTTAATGGAACAACCCTACCCTTATTTTTGTAGCTATAGCTTCCTTAATTTTCTGTACTTGATCTGCATACTTTTTAAATAGAAAACTGAAATGTAAATAAAACATCCAATTAAAAAAGAAATGTAGTTGATGAAAAACATAAAGGATAAAAGGAAATTTAAAACATACTGCGAACACATTTGTTCATAAGAATTTGAATGTAAAAATCTTTAAAGATATTCCATATTTTTGAATGAAATATCACAATTTCATATTCTATAGCAAATATTTTTAAAGACAAAGCATTAGTATATATTTTCTGCTGTATATTGAAACCCGTTTACAATGGTTCACAAATGAAATAACATTAATATAGGCAAATCATTCAGTGACTATTATTTATGCCCATCTATTCTATATATAGATGAAAGAATTGTATTTGATGATCTAAAAGAAATTGATATTTCAATAAATCTATGTCCAAAGCAACAGTGTTTCTATTATTCTGTGAATTATCATTGCATGATGTGAGAACATGATGTCTCAATATCATGAGTATTCATTTAAAATTATATCAAGTAAACCACTTATTTACAGTATGAGCAGCAGTGGCTGGAGTTGTTTGCTTTCCTTTTAGCATTTTAATTTAGAGCTTTCTTAGTGCAAATTAGACAATTCTCTGCTCAGAAGATAGGGAGATGTCTTCCCTTTTAAAAATATCTTTATTGTATTAGTGGTATTGTTTTACTTTGTAATTATTAAAAAAATAAACACAGCACTTTCAACTAAACTTTGGAAATGTACTATTAAAACTGTCAGTGAAAAAATATTGCTATTTTAATTTATATATAAAAATTCTTGTTTCTGTAACTTCACGCACACATGTGCTTATACACATGCATGTGTGTCAGAATGTACAAGCCCTCAGCTTTAAATAAAAACATAAAATGCATCCATGAAAAGTTATAAACGTTGTTCTGCTTTGCTCTTTCTCAATTCTATTTTAATACAGGGTACCTAAAGCACTCTGAGCTATGTAACAAAAGCATCAGCACTTCTCTGCAAAATAAGCATACCAAAGGAACTATAAGATTCAGGGTCTTTTTTTCTTTTTTTTCTTGGATATTTTATTTATTTACATTTCAGATGCCATCCCCTTTTTCCATTTCCCCTTCCTAGAAACCGCCTATCCGATTCCCCAATTCATCATAAGTACTCTAAAATTGATATGCTAAAACTGATGAAACTTCCTCACACTGGCAAAATGGCATTCACTGGAAAACTATCCATAGGGAAGACAAATCTAACCCGACTAACGTGAACAGTTGGAATCTGTAAACTGTTCTGTAATGCAGGGGCTTGAGTATGGTCAAAAGAACTTTTTAAAGGATAATATTCACTTTATTCTGCAGACTTGTACTCTACATAAAAATAAATGATTCTGTGATCTGTTTAATTTAACCAGTGAGTTATTTATGAACCCAAGGAAGGAAGTGGTGAGTGTGTGGTCCATAGTGATAGGAGAAAAGGCAAAGAGTGTGAGGAGACAGAATCAGCACATATTATATACGTGTGTGGATCTGACCCAAAATTAATAAAAACAACTTACATCTTCAAATATTTGAACAACTAAATGAAATTGCCATATATTTTAAGCTGTATATATTGCCAGATGAATATGAATTTAAAATCTAAGACTTAAAAACTGTGATTCTTTAAAACTGAAAGCATTTTCAGTTTTATTTACCTAATAGATGAAGTTAATAAAAAGATATATATAGATAGATAGATAGATAGATAGATAGATAAAGAGATAGGTAGATAATTCGCTAACATATAGTATTTATACAGTATGGTATTTCCAGGTACTAATGGTATGGTATTTCTATATAGGCATATATAATAAATGAAAATGCCAGGTTTTATTATTTTGATATCTCCCATAGGATGAAAAAAATGACTAATATATACCTCAATAAGTTATTTTGATATATTCAATTAACTGCTCTGAAACAAAAATTTCTACTGTGCTACTGAATGTTGTAGATTATTATTCATATTCAATCCATGTACAGACTGAAAAAACCTCCTTATCTCCTCTCCCTACAAACAGCCTATCCATGATCTCACAGCTATCCTACTCTCTATTCTCTATTGAAGATTAGCATTTTAGTGAAAACATGAGGTATTTGGATATCTGTATCTTATAAGCTTTACTTAGCATTAAAATCTTCAGCTTCTTCAGTGTTGATGGGATAATAGTCCCTCTTCTTTTATAGCTGAATATGCATGTGAAAGTGCATCACATTTTGTTTATTCATTTAATTTCCTGCGAAAAGACTGATTCTGTATTTTGGATATTTTGAATGATATTATGATGCATAAACAAATGTATGTCTATCCTATATATAAATAGTAATAAAAATACATTCATTTTTATTTTAATCAACTACCATGAATTCCAACTTTAGCAATATATTTATCCACTACAAACTCACTTTTGTTCATTTTTGCTGCTAATAGTGATTTGTTTTAATAGGGAAAGAATATGTTTAATATGGGTAAAAATCCTAAAAACATTATAGTAGTTTTTTATTAATCATTAATCAATACAATGGAGAAATTCAACAATGAGAATTTTTTAAATGAACTAAATTTCCTATTAACTTACAATTTTTTAGAATCAACAATAATTATTTTAGAAAAAAACAATGTTCAGAATATAACTATCAATTTATAAATGGGATTATAAAAGGAAAACCTCATCACCAAAAGGAAAACTGCAATCCACTTCTCTACAATTAAATATCTGAAACATAATTGGAACATGACAGTCACATTTAATTTGAAGTGAACACTTTACAAGCAAAAACACCCTCATTCTGCCAAAAAATCATTCACCCGTGTAAAGCCTTTTCTCACTCTATCCTTCATTTTAGCACTGTATATGTATATACTGTCAAAGTTCTTTATCATCTGTTCTTCAAATGTTTAACCACAGGAAGTTCTCAATGAATAGTTACAGTGGAAAAAAAGTATATGAATGTTTGAATGAATGAATGAGCCAAAAAAGGCCTTCGATGTTATCAATTATAAATTATAAGCAGTATCAAATAGAGAAAAATATGAATTTCTTAAAAGCCATACATATATAAAATTAACTTATGAAATATAAACACTAATAATTTATCAACATTGTTCCTAAAGTAAAACAAATCTACCATCTTAATGCAAAAAGTTACAAATGATGTTAGAGATTTTGTTGAGAAAGAATAAAACTCAGTAGCCCATTTCTACAGCATGTTCAAGGCTCCGGACTCAACCCTAAGCACAGTCTATATATAACCCTGCCCTGGAGAAGAAGAGTACATGCACACTGTGACAGCTTGCTGGTATTAATTCTTGTTTTATTATGTTTATGTCTATGAGGGATTGGAGGTGTCTTTTCAGAGGTCAGAAGAGTGCACCAGAGCCCCAAAACTACAGTTATAAGTGGTTGTGAACAACCTGACTCAGATGTCAGCAACAAACCACAGGTTTTTTAGAAGACTAGGAGAAACTTGGAAGTACAGAATATTTTCTGTAAGACCATGATTGTCCGTAAAAATGAAAACTATTTAACCATTTAACCATTGATTTTCCATGGCATTGGTTAAAAATTCTCAGAATTATTGTTTGTAATGCAATTAAAGTATAAAGATTAAATATTATTAACATTTTAAATGAAAGGATATCACCAAATGAAGGCATAAGGAGTAGAATAAATGACACCAATGACACAATGTTGTTTTGATATATGTGCCTACAGCAATATAAATAAAACATATCAATATACACATTAAATTGAAAATCCAAATATAGGCTAATAAAACTCAGATGTACATGAAATTTAAAATATATTGGATGTAACCATAGGCCTCACATCCTCAGACAAGATAAACTACTAGGAGGCATACTTATTCAGAGTTCTGACATCTGATGACATGAACTACAGTCCTATTTGGTCAGAAGGGAATTTTATATTTCATCGGAAAGCTCAAATTATTTCTAGCCATCATCTCACCAAGCTCAGAAGTGATGACCACACAAAACTGTTGTAGCAGTGATAAGTGATATAATACTTGAAATTAACTGAGATATGCTTTGTTAATTTATATATTATCTCACCATGTTAATAAAAATGTAAATTTGTTTAATAAATGTTTTCAATAATAATGCCTGTCTGAATAAGAGTATAGACATTCCAAAATGATCATGCATGAGTATATGCGCGCACACACACACACACACACACACACACACACACACACACACACACAATATTTTAATTTGTCAAGTTTCATCCTTAAAATGTAGTAGTAGTTTAAAAAAACAATGAAATCATTCAATACAGCATTATATGTTTGAAGGGTCAAGGACAGTATAAGAAAACCCACAGAATCAAAAAACCTGGACCCATATGGGCTCACTGAGAAGAAACTGACAATCACAAAACCTGCATGGGTCTAACTTAGGCACTCTGCATACACATTATATTAGGTAGCTGGGTGTTTTTGTTGGACTCCTAACAGAGGGATCAGAAGCTGTCTCTGACTTTTACTTTTGTAACCCTTTTCTTCCTACCTGGTTGCCTCCTCCTGCCTTCATATGAGGAAATGATGCTTAGACTTATGGTAACTTGATATGCCACATTTGATTGATATCACTGACAGGCTTGCCCTTTTCAGAAGGGAAATGAAAGAGGAGTGGATCTGGAGAGGTGAGGTTGGGGATAGGGACTAGGAGGACAGGAGGGAGGGAAAACTAGAATATGTAATAGAATAACTTAATAAAATAGAAAAAAGCTCCATGTTTATTCTCTATTATGACACCTCTCTAATGTATTATGTTTACGAGGGAATCACCAAGATCCCCATTCCTCAGAAGTTTGTGTGCATGAGAAAGCAAGGAAAAACAATGTGTCTAGATCTTGCTCATGTAAGCAGTGAGAATTTTAGACCATGAACTTTAAGGGCCACTTAAAATTTGTTATGCTTCAGTTTCAAGACCCAACTATGAACCCCTTAATTTGACTGTCCGCCATAGTAGCTTGTATCTCTACAATCATGAGAGCCCCACAGTACTAAATGTGCATTAATAGGGAACTCCTTTCCCAAGCATGGAACACTGGCTCAGTACCAACCACAAAGATAAAAGTTAGGAGTAGATTGAAATTCTGCCAAGAGACTGTCACAGATGGAGACTCAAAAAGGAGAGTATAAAAATAACATATCCAACTCCATTTGAATGGAAGCCAGGGATAATGAATAGCACAACCTGGATAATTTCTCTTGAGCCTGTCTATATTACAGTTATTATATGCCACTCAGTTACTAATATAGCTAAAGTATAACTTGTCAGTGTAAAAGGTATCCTTGTTTATATAGTTCCATCAATTTAATATAAAAACCATTACTATCTCAACAAAATCAATGATCTATTTATCTTATAATACCTTAAACCAAATTATTAAACAATATCTTAGGTAGTGAAGGGTTTAAATAAACACATGAGAAGACCTTTAGATAGATAGATAGATAGATAGATAGATAGATAGATAGATAGATAGATAGATAGATAGATATCATTTTAAACCAAAATGTATAAAACATAGAACTACAAAAATTACTGGCCTGGCAAAATTTCCCCAACAGCTCAAAACTGAACTTATAGATCTTGGAAGTAACCAACAGATGTTTACTTGAACTTAAGGCCTATTTAGAAGGAGAGAACTCATGCTTGCTAATGTAAACTTACAATCTAGTTGTGGTTGGAGAGATCATTGATCCTAAAGGAGAACCTAGTACTGCCATTTTCCAAAATCAATAGAGCAAGTAACTCTATTCTAAATACTTATCCTTATACCGACAGAGAAGGAAAGCTCTCAACCCTCATAAAATAAGCTTCTTTGTGCATCAGACAGAGGCAATTGCAGAGAACTCTAATGGAAATGAATCCAGAGAATATGTAACTATAATTTATTCATTTCCAATTTATACGCATATAACACAACCTTAATACCTAAGTTTCAGAGAACATTGGAGAGGAAGGAGTCATTTAAGAGACAGACCACGATACCCACTGTCAGATATTGATTCTACATGAGAATGGGATACTGTGCCCATGCACTCTCAATGATATGGTTGGCTATATAAGGACTGCACAATAAACACACCACTCAGCATGACAATGTGGATTGGGGAACTTCACTAGGTCTCACCATTAGATAAAGAGCACAATTATTAAATGACTGGTGAATGAGGGAAAGATGCTTATGATAGGTTATCAAATCCCAAGTGGTCAGTTACTGCCCTGTATATACTGTATATACTTCACTTGGATAGATGAGCTCAAAAGTGACTTAACAATACTCATAAGAAAGACTTTAGAAATTTGAAAGGAGAAACTGGAGGAGTAAAATTCAGAATATTCACACAAAGAACAAGTCCAACTCATGACTTAGTTTTTGAATCCTCAACTCTGAAAAGGTACAATAGTGAAATAAATATAGTTTTATTCTTTTTGAGTTGTTTAGAACTAGAACATATAGAAAGTTGAGCATTTACAATTTGATTCTCATGAATACTGCATTATATTTGTAACAATTTCTCCTATAACTCATCTCTCCACTTTATATTTGCATCTGCACAAGATGTGAGTTCATGAACCATGTCCAGTCTGGTTTACTGCTAGACTGCACAGTCATATGCCACTCCATGGCAAGATTACATTATTTGTTGTCATTCTAGCTATACATTTGAAAATCTCTCAATCTCCTTTAATAATAGTTTTGGTTACAGTTTATAAGATGTTCGTAAAAACAAATTACAAGAAAAATATTATATAGAGGAAAAATTAAAAAATGAGATATTAACATTCATTATTTTAAGATAAAATGAGATACATATTATATGAGTGAATTTCAAATACTTTTGGAGAAGAAGCATGGGAAAAATCACAATTCCAAAAATGTAGTGATTAAGAAAGAGGATGGCCTTGTCGATCATTAATGGGAAGAGAGGCCCTTGGTGCTGTGAAGGCTTTATGTCCCAGTGTAGGGGAATTCCAGGGAGGGTAAGCCATGAGTGGGTAGGTGGGTGGGTGGGGGAACACCCTTATAGAAGCAGTGGGATGGGGGATGAGATAGGGGGATTCTGGAGGGAAAACCTGGAAAGGGGATAACATTTGAAATGTAAATAAATAAAATATCTAAAAAAGACATAAAATGTGTTTTTACATTTCAAAACCTCCATGTAAAGGTTTAAATAGAAAACTAAGGGGAAAATAATTATCACTAAATGTGTAATATTCATTGTTATTATTATAAACTATCATAATAATAGTGTATAATTTTGAATTAAAAAAATTTAGTGGTAAATCAATTTGAATATCATTCCATATCTTTGGATATGGAATATATATATATATATATATATATATATATATATATATATATTTCCATTCTTTGCTAAAGATATATACAATTCCCCAACAGCTAAACTTAAGAAATGAGCCTCTGACATATATTATTCCCATGCTTCCTTATTTAAGATATAAGACAATACTTACTATGTAGTGTTTACCTAATAAGAGACAAAGATCAGAGTCTTATTAATTAGTTGACTAGTTATCTGAAGGAAAGTTTCTGTTCCCTACCTTAGATATTTCAGTTGTAGGAAATGGGGCAATATTAATTTGATCCTATTTTATAATCTAGAACTTCTTTTTTGAATGTAGATATCGAGGCTTTGCAGATTCAAAAAGTTAAAAATATGGTTTTAAAATGCTTTATACAGCTTGAATTTCTCTTCATTAACTTCATGCAAAAGTCATTCCCAATAATGAAAGACTCCCATAGATCAAGACGACTTATATGAATGTATTCATATTTCATGCTAATTAGTCCCTGTACATGTAATCTTTCCTGGTGTGTCCAGTACATGTGTCTCTGTCCTAGATTGCTCATTAAATCTGCTATAGTTCATTTGAACACTGTATCACTGTGACTGAATTAGACATTTCAGAATCTAAGGCCTATGATTTCTTCCTCTGTGTATTTCTTACAAAGGCTTACAAGCAAAGCTCTGGTATCACTGAAATAATGCATACAGCAGTCAATATGTCCTGTAAGTGTATAAACAAGGTTATCATAAAGGTAGACTGGTATCCTCAATGCCTCCATTGTGCATGCAGGCAATATACTCAGTATCTGACAAGGTTTGAGAAGTAGCAATCCTTATTCTTTTTAATGGGGACCTCTGAGACCAACACTGTCTAAAAAAATATCATGCTCACCGTTATATAGAGACTTTTCCTAGATTACTGCATCCAACACACACACACACACATACACACACACACACACACACACACACACACACACACACACACACACACACTTTTTAAAATTTAAGTTGAAGAAAGTTTGCAGGAGAATACAATTGTAATATATTCCTGCCTGAAATTTAATGGTCTGAATCTAGTTTTCTTTGTTTGGTTGGCATTTTGTTTTGTTTTTACATGATAGAAGAAGGTTATGTTAAAATAACATAGTGGTGCAAAGGTCTTTGGTGTGTATTAATTTTTAAATCATTACATGGTAGTTTGATTTGTTTTTTTTCTAGTACATTGCAATCAAAGAACATTGCTGGAGGATGAAGTTTTGACTTTTCATTCAGAACCAGTTCTATACAATCTCAAGGTAAGATATTTTGCAGACTTGACAATTCCATACTGATTTTCACTTTCCTATTTTTTGGAAGTTCAGGCTAATGACAAGAACAAAAGGCTGTGTCTACCCTATACAGTGTTTCTAAGCCTCATGCTTGTTTGTACTCAGAATATATTTGAAATTATTAATCATCTACATACATACAAATGACAGCAAACTACAAACATTTCTTACAGTACTTACCAATCACTTTTGTAAATCACGTTAAATTTTGTGTGGAAACTGTGACAAAGAACAATCAGGAATTATCTGTACTTTCTTGTGTTTTCATTTTCCTCACTACAAATATATTTTTCATTACTTGAGTTGAAATTCTAAAGTAGTATCATAAAGAAATAAACACAATAACAATGATGAAACTATTTTTAAAACAAAATAATGATGATAATAATACAATAAAACAAAGTAGAAATACCTACTAAATTATGAAGTAACAAAGAAGTCATATATTCATTAAATTTAAATAACAAATATATGGAGTTAGCCTCAAAAGAAAAAGAAATTAAAATACTACCTTATATCTGTATTCATAGTAGGATTTTAAAACTCAATGCATGGCCAGGCAGTGGTGGTGCACGATTTTAATCCCAGCACTTGGGAGGCAGAGGCAAGTGGATTTCTGAGTTTGAGGCCAGCCTGGTCTACAGGGTGAGTTCCAGGACAGCCAGGACTACACAGAGAAACCTTGTCTGGAAAAACCAAAAAAAAAAAAAAAAAAAAAAAAAAAACCAGAAAACCTCAATGTATATTCATTAATTTAGAACTCATTAATTTAAAATTATTAAGATATAAATATAACCACATTTATCAGTAAAGAGCTTGAAACTTACTTTGATTCACTAACAACTTATAAAAATGCTGCTTATAACTGCATAAGCAGATATATTTCTTTGAGTTAGAGGACAGCCTAAGTTTTATAGTAAGTTCCAGGTCAGCCATGGCTACATAGTGAGTTCCTGTCCTCAAAGGCAAGCAAACAAACAAAATAGTGTCATAAACATGACAATGTGACAATAAGGGAAGTCAATCCTTATAACAATGACTCATTTTTTAACCCCTTGCTTCCATTATACTATGGACATTATACTATTGAATTATACTACGGACATTGCTATAATAAGACATTCTCTATTGATTTGTTTTACTTAAGCAGACATTCTATTTAAATAATTTCTATTTAGTTAAACTTCAGTTATAATACACTAGCTATTATTTTACTGAGAAAAATAGGAATAGAATAAAAAGAAAACATAAGGTGAACATTGGAAGAAGCAATGTAGATGAACTTTAGAGAGACATTTACTACCATTCCAACTCATCTCCCTGGTCTTCCATGTCATTGTCTTGCTTTGGAAATGAGTTCATTTAAAAAGTCCAAATTTCTTTTTCTCTCTTTTTTTTAATGTTTAAAACTTTAAGTGATTTTTAACTATATTTAATCTTACAGATAAAAATCTCACATTGTAATTACTTGATACATATTTGATATCAAATCAAGGGGTACTAATAGGTATGTAAGTATATGTGAAGAACAAATATGCTGGCAGAAAACAGCACACTATGAAGTGTTACTGTAGTTTGTGTTGTGGAATATTAGTGGTTGTCTGGAAGTGTGATTAAGACTTTCAAAATACAGATCCTGGATCTTTTGCTACCTCTAGGCTACAATGGTTTCTACATATTCCGTAAGGGTATGATAATATCTTATTTACAGCCCTGTTCTTTGAATAGAGCAAGGTTCAGTTAATGATCTGTTAAGTATCAGAGGGTTCTAAATGGAACAGCAGAATTATTTGTGAGAAACATGAAATAACCAATGTAGATATATGACTTTCTTAAATAATGGAGAAGTATTGTAGTGTTGTAATAATAAATCTATACTAAACCACTTGCTACTATATATTAAGTACCAAACTGAATGTCCAGTATACACATATATACACACGCTGACTAACAAAAAGTTAAAATAGGGGGGGTGGTTTCAGAATATACTTTCTAAATGATGTTTTCGATCAGTTTGTAATTGGGATAATTCCTGTCATATTTCTTGTTTCACTAAGATTTATATACTCAAGTTACTATGTTTCAAATGTAACATAGCAGAAATTAAAGATGTAAAACATAGAAACAGCTTAAGAGATGTAAGTCTAGACGAAGCCCTTCACATAATAGCTATTATTAGCTATATACAATAAGAAAAATGTATAAGCATCCACATGTGGTATATGTTGCAATACTACAATATATAATGTACATATACCCGGACAACATACTCTTTGGTAAAAAAATCTACAAATAAAGGGAAAAAATTATATAGTCTTATTTGTATAAAAAGTCCACAAGAGATTAATGTTGAAATAATAATAAATAAGTTGTGATTCCTAGGGACAATGAATTAAGGTTAATGATGCTAAGAACAGCGGATAGGTGAAAGCTCCTTTGGAGCAGAAAAAATTAAGGATAATTTCAATTTATTCACAAGGTTATCTGCCACACAGCCTAAAGACTAAGAATAAGAAGAGATGAGTAACAGGGAGTAGCTGGGGGTGGGGTGTGTTCAATGGAATAACACTTGCCTAACATGTATGTGGCCTTGGACCAAGTTCTATGAAAATAAATGCTCGGCAGGCCATTGAGAAACTGGCTTTAGTAGAAAAAGAAACTGATAGGTGAAACTGTCAGGGACAGTGACAGAGCTAGTAAGTAACAAAGGTAGTAGAAGTCATCACGTTGGAAATGACTCACCATAAAAAAAAAGTACTGCCCCCCCAAATCATTTAGCTGCAAGAACAATAGAAACATTGAAAATAATCCCACATTTTAAAAAGTATTCTATAGCTACTTTGACATCATTACTTCTATAATGCAATTACTTTTCTAATACCTTAAGAAGATTAAAGTAATATTAATGCAAATGAGCAAGCTTATGTATAACATTGTCACAGCATTTCACATATTGCAGGGTTTTAAATTAAAAAGTGAAGTTTGGGACTTTTTCTATGATTGTCCTGAATTAATTATTTGCCCCCTCCAAAAAAAATTGGATATGATTGTATGTAAAGTAAAATGGAAGCATAGGTAGATTCAGTGTTTACATGTGCCCCTGATGTTGAAAGCTCTGGTTTCCTTTGGAGTCATTGGAATGTTCGTCTTTATGCAGGTGCATTGTACAGTGATGAATGAAATGGCTACTGATGCTTTCTAAATAAAAGACTCTGTCTCCCACAAGAGAAGCAGGTGCTATCAAATAGCTACTGTTTTTACAGTGACTTTCTAGACAAAAACTTTACACAAAAATCACATACAAATAACCCCTGGGAGGCTTCTTCTGTAACTCTGCTAGACAATAGACCAGCTGCCATAACGCCACATGTGCCATTTTTAAGGTCAGTTTGTATCAGTGCCTGTTACAGAGGAACTACAAAAATATTTATAAGGCACACGTCAAAAGTTGGGGTTATATTTCACTCTCGAGTTTTAATTTCATTGCTTGATGAACAACTTAGTATAAGATTTTGAATACTAGCAGTCTTCTGACTATGGTCACATATGTTTTCCATAGTCAAGTACTGAGGAGCACAAAATTTCTTGTACTCTTTTCCTTGCCCTTTATAGTTTATGTAAATATAGCACTTTCAAAAGTATCAAATGCATATTCTTTTAATTACTTCACAAAGGGAAAATTCTAATTTCTTAACTTCTTATAAAACTTTAAAGTGCTATTATTATTAATAAGAGTTCAGGATTCACATTAAATATTATGTTATCTCTAATTTAACTCTACCAATAATTTTCCAAAAAGTTTAAAATTTCTAATATTAATAGAACTAGAAAATTCCTGTAAATTTTCATTGAGAAAGTATAAAGATATAGTTGAGTCACAACACCTGAAATTTTATCAGTTGGTATCCATGGTAATTTATTTTGATAATCCTAAAAACCCCATACTACCACAGGTGTCCAAAAATAAATCATGGGATAAAATAGCAGTAGTATGAGCATATATACATGGTCTGGTCTTTGGCCGCTGGTACATATGTAGCAAAAAACTGCCTTGTCTGGCCTCAGTGGGAGAAGATGCAACTAATTCTGTAGAGTCTTGATGCCCCCAGGAAAGTACTATGGAGGGTGTGGGGGGGGGGTGGTTGAGCTCATTCTCAGAGGCAAAGGGATGGAGGAGATGGTGAAGAACTTTTGGAGAAGGGATCAGGAAGGAGGGGGCAACATTTAAAATGTAAAAATAAAATATTGTAAAAAAGGAATAAAAAGTAACCCAAAAGAGTATATATAAGACATACATTACATAGAATTCAACATAGAAGGCTATACTGAAAATAAGAGGCAAATAAATGAATGACATCATTTGTTATTATTCTTATTCATACAATACAACACCACTGGGAGAATCTTTTAGAAGCATTACTAACAACATAATTTTAACCTAGGAAATCCTGCTGTAAAAGGACATCATAGGCATCCTAAATGTTGATTAAGCAATATTTTTCAAAATCTTATACATGTGAGGAAACGAAACCATGATGCTATAAACCAGTAATAAGATAATCAGAAGTTTTAGTAGGAAACTTAAGAATCTGGGTAAAAGTATTTTCCTAAGTACTTTCCTAAGGACAGAAAGAAAGTAGAACAAAAGTTCCTAACATAAGACCTGAGCTGAAAGATCAAGAGGGCCACCTGCAGTTCAAAATTCAGAGACATAAAAATTACTCAGTCTTCTTAACGAACATTGTTTCTGGGGATGAGTCTCCTAGGAGCCTTAAGTTATACTTGATTAGAAAAGCATATACCTTTATACCACAGATTAATTTAAAAAGTGATACATCAGAGTTTGAGACTTATGATCTTTTCACTGTGTTTAATTTTTACCATTATACCTGAAGCCATTCAACAACTAAAGCATTTGTTGAATAAAGCATAGTTATCATATTGGTCACTCTTTATTTTCAAATGAAATAGCAATAAGACTTATAAGTGACATTGGAGTATAATTAGACAATTATATTAATCTGTAGAAGAATACCTTTCATCTCTTCTAGGCACTAGAAAACTACAAAATTAAAACTAGAAAAAAAAATCCACAACAGGACTAATACACAAATGAACTCACAGAGCCTTTGACAGCACACCACACACAAGACCTTCACAGGCTAAAATAAAACTGCAGAACTGAGAAGAGGAAGTGCAAACAATGTCTCACACCTGACTAAGAGGATGTTTGCAACTGATAGCACATGAGAAAGAAAATATAATACTTCTTCATTAAAGTAGTGATGGGCATATCAATCATACTCCAAGAAAGGCCCCTTGTCCAACACCCAGGAGTAGTTTGCCAATACAAAAGTGCACTTTTTAAATGAAAAAAGTATTTCTTTGTTTTTTATTATTGTTTTGATTTTCATTTTTAATTTTTTTTTATTCTGGGTAGTTTTCTGGAGAGTGAGAAAGAACACGAATTTGGGTGGGTAAGAAACTGTAAAGGATATTGGAGAAAATATGTGTTGGGGAAAGAATATGATCAAAATATGTTACATGAAAAGTTTAAAACAAATTAGGTTTTTTTTTCTTTTTTTCTTCTTTTTTCTTTCTTATTTTTATCCAGACAAGTTTTCTCTATATAGCCCTGGCTGTCCTGGAACTCATTCTGTAGACCAGGCTGGCCTCAAACTCAGAAATCCACTTGCCTCTGCTTCCCAAGAGTTGGGATTAAAGGTGTGCGCCACCACTGCCCGGCTACAAGTTAGGCTTTAAAAAATGTTTTATTTGTTTCTGTTTATGTCTCTCTTTTCATATTTGGATGATAAAGATTTTCAAGTACCTCTAGATTCATTTTAGCCCTAGGGAAAGACAATTCTGTCTTCATTAACCATATGAGATGTACTCTAAGATACAGAGACTCAGTAACTGGAAAGGATTTTAAGTACAATCACAGTCTATCATTAAGCATGATTCTGTTAACAGGTATTGGTATTTCATATTACTGGATACAACACATTTAAGAATATCAAAACTCTGGCAGTGATAACAAACTATGTCTAATTGTTAGCATTTATAATGAAAAGGAATCTTTTTCATCTAAACTTAAGAGAAAGGTGACTAAAATATTTTAGTAATTTTCTATTCTACTTACAAAGTGACAGGATTCTAAGCTGTATAAATCAAATATTTGATTTTATTCATTCATTGCTGTGCCCCCAGGGTGGGGAGAAAGAGACAGAAGAAGACAAACAGAACATTAAGAGAGGAAATACTTTCTCAATATTTTCTGGATAGGTTGTAGCGTGCACATAGTATGAATTATTCCTCAAGCCTCAGTGTAATTCTTTTTTTTAATTAGATATTTTCTTTGTGTATATATATATATATTGGTTTTTTCGAGACAGGTTTCTCTGTGTAGCCCTTGGCTGTCCTGGAACTCACTCTGTAGACCAGGCTGGCCTCGAACTCAGAAATCCTCCTGCCTCTGCCTCCCAAGTGCTGGGATTAAAGGCGTGCACCACCACTGCCCTGCTTTGTTTATATTTCAAATGCTGTCCCCTTTCCTGGTTTCCCTCCCCCGAAATCCCCTATCTCATCGTAGTCTCCTTGGTTCAATGAGGGTGCTACCCCACCCACCCACCCACTCCAGCCTGCTTGCCCTCACATTCCCCAACACTGGGATATGAAGCCTTCACAGGACCAAGGGAAAGACAAGGAAAATTCAAGTTCTTGTCTGTATAGTATTATAGTTAACTCATTCACTTCTCAGAAAAGTAGTTAGCACTGACTTCACTATCAATGTTTTTAACAAATACTGATTAATGTGATCGTTTGAAACTCTTTGTGGTGAGAATAAATATGAAATGTAAGTGTAAAATATAACCTTGATTACATTGTCTCACAAACACAATTCTGATTTATGTAAACTTGTTTGACTTTATGCTTGCATGCTTGTCACTGTCTTATGGAACTCCCTTCTAATAGGTAATTAACTTTTGTATATATACACTTATGTTGGGAAGAAATTTTGTGTGTGTGTGTGTCTTCCTTTTTAAAAAATAAATTTGAGTCTTGCAGAAGAAAAATTCTTTCTCCTTTCCTCTTCCCCTCACATTGTTAAAGTAGGAACAAATGAACAAATATATTTAATTTGCAATGGCTGACAATATCTTTAAAAGTTATCTCAAATGTGTGCATGTGTGTGTGTACATATAATTTTATTCTTAATTTGCAAGATGCTAGGCTTTTCCTGACTCCTTTACAAGTAAGTAAATAAAATTAGAGTCCTGATAACATAACAAGTAAGCTGTACTTTATTTTAAATGATTAATGAGTAACTGAAAATATCTGAGTATTGGTGCCAAGACATTTTACCTTCTTCAAGATCTGCTTTGATGTTTAAAAATGGACCTGATTTGTACATGGATACATCACCACAGGAAACACACATGTTGAACACATATTGTGCTAATAACTTGCAACATGTTTTGCAAGCAACAATTACCTTGTTTACCTAATAAACTAAGAAACTTTTATATTTATATGCTTCTCTTAAGTCTTGGCTCATAACCGTACCATCATTGTAGAACATCTGGATTACAATTAATCTGTGGCAGGACAACTCCATTCACAAGGATGTTTTCCCTTCTATTATGCCCCATCCTTTGACATTTGCCATGGCTCCTTCATAAAATCATCACTGTATATCTCATTGTACTTTGTGATTATTTTTACCAGGGAATAAGTTACTAGGATCTTACTAACTGTTAGTAGCAGTAGACAGACCAGGCAATGATAAGGATTTGTGGATACTGATGACAGCCCCATAGAATGTACAGGCTGATGTGTTCAGAAAAAAACATATTAAAAAAGAGGAAGACAGTCTTTTTGTAATGTCATTTCTCATTTCCATTTCCCATCTATGCTAACTTTGCTGACACCATGGTATGTCTAATTAGAAATGAATTACAGAAGTGCAAGACAAGTCTTCTGTGATGGCAGTAAGAGTGCCACTAAAATTGTTTGCCTGCTGATGCTGTGAAGCTCCAAGCATCCAAGCTAAGAGGCAAAGGTGTTACAGGCTATAATTTCTTTAACACTAGCACTTGAGCCACAACTATTGAGGTAGAGAAGGCATACTGACAAGCACAGAAAGTGACAAGCAATAGCAAGGGAGATGACAAAATACCTACCAAAGGCAAACATTACAACTATTAAGTGACAGCAGACTGGGACCATGAGCCTCTCCTAGTATTCTCTCTGTGCATTTCTCTCCAACTGAAATCTGACAAGCAAGAACACAGCAGCTGTCCACCCTCTTTTCTCCATGCTTATTTTCTGCTCAATGAACACATGAAGAAAAGAGAGAAGTAGGGAGAGTTATTTCTCCAGTCTCCTTGGTTTCATCTGTGTTTAGTCAAAGGTTCCCTCTTTTCTTTTTTTTTGTAAACGATGTCCAGATAATAATGTAAAGAAGTACTGAACTTGGAGCAACTTTGTTAACAAATTCCTGGTAGTGTCTTGCAGAGGTCTCTACCAGAAGACATCATCCCATACATTCAAACTACTTTTCTGCAGTGAATTTTTTACTCATTCCCCAACGTATACTTCTCTGATATATTTCATAAACATTAGAGATTATGTGCAAGAAATGCAAACTCATCCCCACAAAACTGTGAGTGTCATTGATCTGTCCATATGGGTGTGTATATATGTGTGTGTGTGTATACATATATATGTATATGTACATATATATGTATATATATACATATTATATACATATATATGAATATATATATGAATGAGACCCATATATTTATATGTATAAATATGTATATATGTGTATTTACATGTATGTATATTCACATATGGGGGAATGCCCACAGAGGCTAGAAGAGATCATAATGTCACATGGAAATGGAGTTACAGGTCGTTGACAGCAAGCCTGTGTTCAAGCTGGGAAACTAACTCCATTCCTTTGGAAAAATATCATGTCCTTTTAGCCACCGAGACATATTTCCAACCCTTGTCACTATTTAATACTTAAGAAGAACTGTAGTACAGATTTGTATGGTTTTGTATCCAGTCACCACAATCAAAAAGCTGCCTTAAAACAAGTTCCAAATTCCTGCAGACAAAGTTTTTGATATTATTCATAGGAATTACATTCCCTATACCTGCCTATGCCTTCTTTACACTTCATGTCCTACTCAGTCATTCAGCAATCTGTGATTTTTCTAAATTACTATTAATAATAGCCTTATAAGGCACATATTATTAAATTCATTTTAGTGTCCTGAGCCTCAAAACATCTAATTATTCTCTGAAAATTATGTAAGGATTCATAAAACAACATTTAAACCCATCTTTTATAATCATTGTGGTGATTTTCTCACTTATGGAACTATTCTCAGAGGATTCTAAGTATCACTAAATTAGCACATATCATTTCCCGATACAACTATTTACTACAATTGTCACCTCAAGGGGAGGAATTGAGTTATTTAACATTATTTATATTTTCACTTCCATTACAGTTTACAAAGTGGTGTATTGCATGAAATTTATATGCGGAAAAAGCATCCAGAATCAAAGTTAGCAGGCTCAATGCCCAGTTCTGTCTTTCTATCAGATCTTAGGGGATTCACTTGACCATCTGGAGCTTCAACTATTGAAATGTTTTCCCTAATTGCCCTTCAAAATACTATATACTTCAAAAAGTATGAAGACTCAATGACAGATAGTATGTAACAATCTTTATCCAGTAAAAATATTCAATAAATGTTAATGACTATTATTTTCCTTATGTTTGACAATGTACATCTTTCAGAACCATGATTAACTGAGAATGCTTCTCCTAAAATACCTTGAGCTAAATAATCCTGACTGTTTACATAAGGTACTGTGAGGTAGGCATGGGCAGGTGTGGTAAATTCATAATCATAACTAGAATACAAAACTTTTCACGTGAGGAGTCAGATTTTATTCAGCCAAAGAAAACCAAATACCTACTAGACACTGAAAAAGTATAAATTAATAAAACAAATACTAAGCAACATATCATGTACTTCTTAAATGAAATTCTGGAGAACTAATAAGTAATAATTTCATGTTCCTATTTATGAACTGTCGGGAGTCCTCTAATTGATACAAAGGTATTTGATAGGAATTCAGATCATAAATTAATTTATTTGAAGGAAATATTTTGGGTTGGAGAAATGTTGTTACTTCGTGTCCTAGGATTTTTATAAACTAGAAAAAAATTAAGTGGAAAGACTTAGGTTCTTCAAGTATGGGTTGCAATTTTCTTTGAAGTACACTCTTGTGGATGAATGAACAATGGTAAAAAGTTAAAAAACAAAAGGGTAAAAGTGAGAAAAAAGGAGAAAGAAAAGACAGCAAAAGCACACGGTTTGTACTTGAAAGCCAGCATGAGAAACGACATTATAGTGTTGCCTGGACTGCATGCTCAAAATTTCAATGTGTTCAAGGACTAAGCTAATTTCATCATACTAATCATTTTCAATTAAGACATCACATTCTACCATTGCTTCATCTAGATTTTTGGCGGCTTTTGAAAAACATCAAAATGAAAGGGGGAAAACAACAAAAGATAGAAAATAATTGATTTTTTTTATTTCAAAATTAACAACTAGAGAACTATCCCAATAAATTAAGTAAAACAATAAGAAAAAAATAACATAATGAGTAAATCCAACAATTAATATCTCTCATGAGATCAAAATGGTCTCATTTTTAGACAAAAGTTAGGTTTTACTTCTGCTTTACCCAACATCATTTGCTTTAAAAAAAGAATTAAATAAATTGAAGTTTTGTACTAAAATAAATTATTCATAACTATTTTTTTTAAATCCCCTGGATAGAATACAAGGCACTGAATTAGATATACATGCATCCATCATGAATTATCAGAGTTTTTAATGAGACAGTAAAGGAATAAGACTTTTAATAATGTATGGAATTTTAGATGTACAAACAGGAAATGCTTAAATACACAGAATTAAGTCAAGGTGAAAATGAGTAAGTAAGACTACAGATACATGGATTATATTTCACCTTCTGCCCCTGCATTTCTCTTAGACATGGAAAATTCTGGGTTAAATACTTTGAGATGGATGGTGTTGGGTATTATAAAAATAAAGGAGAGAAGGAATACGTTTGGTTGATGTGCAGTCAGCAGTCAGATGTCGGTGAAAGGGGTACCTCCACAGGCCCATGCTGGGGCATCCTCTTTCCCCCACCCCAGGACCAGCCACAGGAAGATATAGTATAGAATAGAGTTATTCAGGACATGGGGAGGGGAGTTGAGAGGGTAGTCAAGACAGAGAAACTCAGAAAAAGAGAGAAAAGGCCTGCCTTGAGCATGTGGAGAGAGAGTGGGGAGAAGAATGAGGAGAGAGGGGGAACAGAGGGAGAGGACAGAACTAGAACAAAAAGGCAAGAGAGAGGGGAGGGGTCAACTAGCCCCTTTTATGGTGAGTCAGGCACACAGGGTTGTTGCCAGGTAACTATGTGGCAGTGACTAGACAAAATGCAAACAGGTGGGTGGCCCTATCCCTCCACTGGCGGCCATGCTTTTCTACTCCTGGTGGTCTCTTCAGAAGGTTCTATCTCCCTGCTATTGGACATTTCAGCTAATGTCACCAAGGAATTGCAAGGACAAAAATGGAGCAGAGACTGAAGGAAAGGCAATCCAGAGACCTCCTATCATTCCATCTGCAGATACCAAACCCCTACACTATTGCTTGATGCCAAGAAGCACTTGCAGACAGGAGGCTGGTATGGCTATTCTCTGAGAAACTCTGCCAGCACCTGACTGAGACAGATGCAGATACTCAGAGCTAAGCTTTGGACTGAGCTGTGGGACCCCAATGGAAGAGCTAGGGGAAGAACTAAAGGAGCTTAGTAGTGCAACCCCATGGGAAGAACAACAGTATCAATTAATCAGATCCATCCAAGTTCCCAGGGATTAAACCACCAACCAAAGAGTCTATACATGGGCTGGTCCATGGTTCCTGCTAAATACATAGCAGAGAACTGCCTCATCTGGCATCAGTAGGATGGGAGTCTCATGATTGTCCAGAGAAGGCAGATACTAGAGGAATAAGGCAGGAGTAGGTGGGTGAGTGGGAAGGCACTTTCTTAGAGGTAAATGGGAGGAGAATAGGATGAGGGGGGGTGTTCATGGATGTGAGACCAGGAAGGGGGATAACATTTGAAGTATAAACAAATAAAATGATTAATAAATGAAAAAGATCACCTACTGAGTGACAACAAACTTTCAGCAATACAGCCTAATACTCTTCATGGTTTAGGGTTTTGAATTAGCATAACAGTAGTTGTTCATCAACATTTTAAATGTTTTTCTTCTTACAAAGTTAATTTTATGTCTGCTTTATTTCTCCCTCAAAATTTAGAATATTGGTGAAAAAAACTTGCATAAACCATACTTGAAAAAAAATCAATATATATTTTTTAAATGAAGGGTCTATTAAATACATTACTAAGTAGAACTACTTGAATAAGTAAAAAGGAAAGTTCAAGGTGATAGACCCAATCTTTATGAAGCTTTTCCCATTATTAACAGTTGGAAATAAAGGAATATGCAAGATGGATAATTCAATGTTTCGCTATGTTATACAATAAATATATACATTTGTATAAGTTTTAATGAGATCATAAACCTCAATGTTTTCATTTCTCCAGTTTCATACTTTGTTCAATGATTTAAAATTCATTCATGGACCAATGTGACCATGCAGCAGATACAGTTGTTTGCCTCTAAGCCTTTTATCTGAAATTTGATTTCAGAAATTCATGAGGTAGAATTCAGACATCTTCTTCAAGTTGTATACATACATACATATAATAAATACATGCAAATCAGTATATCCAAGTGTGTTTATACATACTGTCATACAAAATAAACAAACAAAGAAACAAACAAAAATATTTAAAAAATCAAAACCACATGTATGTGCTGGATAGCTTAACTAAAATCACTTAAGAAATGGCCTGACAAAACACTAGTAGGTGTTATAAGAAGAACAAAGCAAAGAGTTGACCAGTTTCCTACCTCCAACAAGCTAAAACCAAGTTGTAGGCAAGAAGGAGAATATTTGAAAGCATTTAGAAAGCAAAATACAAAAGTTAGTAAAACACATATTAAGATAATAAAATGTTCCACTCAGGTACAGTTAAGTCTTTTCAGTATTCTCAAAGCTTACATAAGGAATAATAATAAGTAAACATAGTTGTACATGAAGTAAAAATCAAAAATACATGAATTCAAAGGACTAGATTTTTTATTTGGGAACGTGGTATCTGGCAGGTACAAGCAGGTCAGTTATATGTGTAAATCAACCACCAAACAGGTCTGTCTGACGCATAAGTGCAGTGTAGACATTGAAGACTCAGCACAATGATCTGATGCAATGGAGGCTTATGGATCAGCATATAAAAATGACTAATATGTGAACACAGAAATTGGTGAGGAATTAGAAATATTTATTTCCACGCTCAGCAGCACAATTGGCATTTTCACTTCTAAAACACTTGCATAGGAATCACAAACTAAGAAGATAACATTTAATGTTTTATAAAGACTCATATCCATGGAAACCTAAACCACAAAATAAATTGAGACATGAATCAAGGACATTTGCTTTAAATCTACAGGACTAAAAATGCTGCAGAATTTGTAGCAAATTCTGTTTGCTGATGATGAAAGAATTTTCATCTACAGTTGTTAGGCCCTTATTTTGACAGTACCTAATGGTTAATATTACTTTCTACCTTTAGTTAGCGAGTAGACAGCTTAGAAATACCAAATTTCTGCTACTGATCTTTTTGTTACAGCCTACAATATATAAATAAGAGGTAAATCCATCACTGAGTAATTTTCTTAGTAGCATTAACTTAAATACTCTTCATTTTCAAGTGTGAATTTTATTACAACTTAAATGATAATACATACAGTGTCAATTAACACAGCACAAGAAAGATAATTCTATTAATCTCTTTCAATGTACATATGTTTTATGCTAGGAATTATGCATTTACTACATGACTCTGTGCAAGAACATAATCAAAATAAGAAAAAATATACATGCATAACTTTGTCTGTAAACAAAGTATTTAAAGATCTATATTCAAAACAGAAATTTAATTATTAATTGTATATCATACACAAGTATATGCCTTTCTCGCCATCAGTTTCTCCACCTACCATGTAAAATTATTGCATGATCTACAAAACCAAACTGTTGTTTGAATTGTTAAGTAGTTCACAGATACTAAAAGGAACATATAATCAAAGTTGTTAAATATGTTGACCATAGTGTGTGAGCAGACATGGCAAAGAATTGACTACATTTCTACAAAAATAAACAATAACAAAGAATTCTTTCTTAGGGTTAGAGATATGGATCAGTGGTTAATAGCACAGGCTGTTCTAGTGAAGGACCCAAATTCAGTACTTTTCAAATTCAGTAAATTTCAAATTCAGTAAATTTAAAGTACTCACATGCTGGTTCACAACCATTCCCAAATATAGTTCCTGGAGATATGATGCCATATTCTGGCTATCATGGGTATCAGGCAAGCAGAAAGTATACAGAAACACATGCAATCACACACACACACTACACATGAATTACCGCTGGCTGGCATCATTATATCTACTGGAAAGGGTGAAAGTTAAGAAACCATGAGCTGGTTTGGCACAGTTTCATCGAAACTGAGACAAAAGCTATGATTGCTATCATTCTGTCTTTTACCTTTAGGTTTTGTTTCCTGCATGCTGTTTTCATGGGGCCTTTATGCATTGTGAATCATTCTATGTCTATTTTCAAGAAAATTATTTCTGCATGTTCTTAGGAAAGTCTTAAATTACTATCCATTCTGCTTTTAGGGAAGTAACTTTATCTGGCCCTATTTGAAAGTCTTCCTTATGCCCCAGAGATTGTGATAAGCACAGATGAGACAAAGACTCTAGGAATTCCTTTATGAGGCTAAGCAAATGCAAATGGTACATAATTGGAACAGTAAACACTCAGAGATGATTGACCAATTCTTACTGGCCATGAAAACTGGTAACATATTCAAAGCCTCTTTTGACAATATGCTTGGAGTTCTCTGAAAATGTAGTTTAAAAATAGGCGATTATATAGGGTATACCCCTAGAGGACTAGAACTCAGTAAATAAGATAGACTAAAATAACTTTTCCTACATTAAACCACATAGATGATGATAGAATGAGACAGTAAAAGGTGTTAGGTATTAGTATTTGCTATTAATAACATGATTGGTTCAGAAACTTTGTTTATCTGGCGTGCTTTAAAACTGTAGCCTAAAAGCAGGTTATCATATAATAAATGTGTTTGCTTTGGACTCGAATCACAGGGCTGATAAAGAAAATAAAATCTATTCCATTTCTGTTTTAATTGTGACAGAACTTGTAACCCCTGACATGAAATGAGAAATCAAAATATGCCCAGGCACAAAAATATAAACTCTACTTCCTGGATAATCATTTATCTGCCTTTGTCTGTGAAACCTGTGTAGATAAAGAAGAAACCTGATTCCTAGTCAGTCAGAGTTGAAAGATTCTTGTGACCACTGCACCTGACTTACTGTAGAACTCATCTCCCACTCAAGCTATCTTACCAATGATCAATGCAGGACCTTAGCAACCGGCTGCTATAACAAGTGAACATGGTCATGACAAAAGTGAGCTAGTAGTGATACAAGATGGCCACAACAACAAAATGAGCATATATTAACTCAACTCTCTAAATAAGCTTAAAGGAGATTACATTTTTATCCTCATTCGCAGTACAAAACATGAGGATCACAGTATCAATTAGGTAGTGGAAAAAGCGAGTTGGGGTGGAGACAGATAATTTCAAAACCTAATATTACTTCTCTAACAAAATCTAATTTATCAAATGGTATATGTTTCTCTTTTTACCTCATTCTGATATATAAGAATGAGAAATAAAATAAGTGAACTTCACTAATATTGATTCTAATATAAATTGCTGTCTTTAACACAAAAATGAATGCCAATTCATGTTACTTCATAAGTGTTTTGAGACTCTTAACCAAAGTATCTCTGTCTAGACTATGTTTGTCTCCAATTTAAAAGATCATCCTGTATGTATGCAATCCCCAATGTAGATTACATGCATGAATACGACGCGGTTGTGTGTTAAATTTTTATTATGCAAAACAATTAGAAAATTTGAAAAAAATTATACTCTAAAATAAACATAAAAAAGAAGAGGTGAGGTATAAATCAAGCCCTATATCTAGAGAGCAACCAATAGCAGCATACCAAGGTCTTCTAAAACCACAGGAACCTCAAAAAGACTCATAAAGTTAAAAGCGGTTGGATTTATAACCTATAGTCACTAATAACCTGTATTCTCATGTATGGCATACAAAGTTTAAACAATTAGAAGCATGTAAAAACTTAGATTTTTTTTTTTTTAGACTCATAAGATGAAAATAAAATAAACTACAAATAAGAGTTATAATATATTGTTTCTTTATTATCTTTATTTATAATAGGCCTAGTTTAGAGTATGACGGTAGATCATTCATTCATATCTAAGTTCAATGTGAATACCAAAAAATTAGTGAGATAAAAACAAACACCAATGCTTGGGTAACATTTAGCTTCACATCACCCAGATGCATAGTATCTAATATCTCACTCTCTTCCTCTCCTTTTCCCTCTCCTCTTTCTCTCCCTCTCCCTCTACCCCTCTCTATATCTCTCCCTTAAGCTCCTCTCTCTGAGGACAATTCAACTATGACAACTTAAACTCAGTATCTATTAGATAACAATTTTGGTTGGTACCTAAATTTTGATACAACACACACTCTAATTAAGGCAATATTTAATGAATTCGTGGGTTTTACTAAGAAAAATAATGAGCAAAATTTGGCCTTATCATTAGGCAATTTCTTAACAAATATGACAGTATTGTCAGTGAGAATTCAACTACCTAGTTAGTTTCTGTCAACATTTTACTGACAAAATGCCCTAATAGAATCCTTGACCTTCAATAAAGAGTTTAAATGCATCAAATACAAATCATTAAGTATTTTTCAAAAGCATACAATAACAATTTTGACATTTTACAAGGTCATTTTACAAAAGCATAAATGAATAAAGGTTTTATTTTATAAATTCACTAACATAACTTATTAAATTGTATAAAATTAAAATTAATAAGGTCAATCATATCCAATGTTTTTCTTTACTAGTATCAGAAAGTATGTGACAAAAATAATTTGAATCAAATTTTGGACATTTCCATATTCCCTCCTATTATATTTGATTGTAAATGAAGCTGTCTAAGCACAAAATTTCTACATGGTGATTAGTTTCCTGAAGTACAACTATGAATTGCTGTAACCTATATTAGATGTAACCTATATTAGCCTATATTAAAATATTTACTATTTAGAGAAAGCAAAGAGAACACATTTCATTTGTTTAGAAATAGTCTCCTTTACAGACTTTTAGGCACTAATATTGCCTTGTGTATAATACACTGATAAATCTTGCTAATTTCCATGACAATTTGGATCTGATTTTATTTTAAATAAATATCCATGAGAACATGTAATGAGGTCTTAGTTATGGGAACAACAAAGAAGCCAGTTGTTATTTTAACTTCATAGCCATGTACTTTTCTAGTATTGACCACACCTAGCGTCAGTATCATTTTCATTGAGATCTGTGACTCACTCTTCTATTATCTTCCAAAATTTCATATTTTGTTTTTAATATCTCAACAATTAGCTGTATTTTCAGTGGTGCTAAGGTCTAAATGAATTTTGATATCACTTTTACCTACTCTGTTTGAACATAAAATGGTTAAAACCACAAATATTCTCCATTCTGGAAAATTTAAAAGATTTTATTCTGTCTTCCTCTGATTTGACTGTTTCAGAAACAGTCAACTCAATTAAATCATCTACTATCTTGTTGAAATTAAAGTGATAAATATCTTGGACTATTTTAGACTATATTTTCTTTATTCTGTTACTTCTATCTTGGCATTTCATTTATTGAGCATTCATCTTTTAAATTTCCACAAACTTTTGGTATCTGCAGAAAGCAGACAAGACCAGGGTTTTTTGACTTTTATTTGTTTGTTTTGTTTTGTTTGCTTGTTTTATGTTTTATTATTCCTTTTCTATTGTTATGTCTTTGGGTGATTTAATTTACATTCGGGTTTTATTTTTTATTTTATTTAAAAAACAAATGGTACAAGGTCTCACTATGTAGGCCAGCCTGGTCTAGAAGTTCATTTCAAGTTAGAACAGAAAGTTAGAATTCTCTTGCCTCAACATTTCAAGTATCTTTCACTATGGCTAACTTCATTTCCATGAATATCATACATGTGCAGATTAACCCTAACTCCAACTTTCTGGCTAGCTGAAACTCAGACAATCTTCTGAAACTAAGTTTCAACATATAATTACCCATAGCATGTGGCCACTCAAATTTCTTACTTGAGAAATTTATTATATGAAGAGGTTAATTCCTTGTCCTTTTCCTTCTTATCATCAATGTAGTTATAGAAATAAAATACAGAAATCATATTTGACTTACCCTTCCTCTTCTCTGTCACCTTTCCTGGAGTAAGTCACTAATACCTGTTAATTTTTATTTCTTGGTGTTTACCTTCTTCCTTAACACTGCTATTGACATTGCCATAGATCAGATAATTAAAATCTCAGAATTAGCCTATTTTTTAAAAGCATACTTAAAGTACTGATATCTATCCTAAACATTCTAATCATAAGTATTCATTACCAAAACACAGTTTGATCAAACCATTGAAAAGCTCTAGTTAAAATCATTTGACGTTTAAAACGAATGTCCCCTACTTGCATTTCTGAGTCAGTATCCTCATCTTCATGCCACATTCTCCAACCATATTGTTATCAATTAAATGTTTTATGCAAAGTTAGCTCATGTACTTCATATGTACTACACACACACACAAACACACATTTGTATCTCTCTATTACTACTACCCATGTCAATCCCTGTTATTCTATACATAATTTGTTTCTCATGTTCTAGTCAATGGTTTCTCTGCTGTGATCCACTGAATATAATCTGTGAATCCATAGGTTTTGGAAGTATTCAGTAGAGCTTGGTGGGCTTAGCAGTGGTTTAACATTGAAGGCAATGACGCCCCATCCTCAGAATGCATCAGCAGCCATCAGTTTAGCAGTAAAAGGCAGGGTCCCATTGGATATTCTCCATCCAATGTCTGATTGTCCAATCAAGCATCAATTCTTAATTTTTTCATGAATAACAAGGAAATTGTTTTTTCATGTGTCTTTATATTTAAATCATGATAGGGTATTATAGCAGTTACTTGATATCAATACATCATCCTATTCTCTGAGCTCTATTCCATTGTGATAACATACATTCTTCCAAATAAACAAAAATGAAAAACTAATATGGACTGCTAATGACTCACTAAATGTATCATTAGACAAAAACAAACCAAACAAAAATCCTATCATTATACCTGAAATAGAAGGAACAACAATAACAAAATGATCAAATATCATTTTGAAACTGGCCAAAATAATTTTGAAATATGATTGTAACCTAAAAAAAATTACAGTATATTCTACACAGCACAATCCATGTTCTAACTGACCATCTGATATCTGTTTCTGGTGGAAAAGTTTAAGTGTAGATTTTTATCAACTACCTCCTATTAAAAGTAACTGTCAAAAATTCAAAAGGCATATGGCAAATAGCATGGTTTATATTCACAAAAGGAAGGTAAACCATTCTGATATGTAGTTTTCTTATTCTGGCATTAGGACTGCCCTTTATCCAATTACTTTCTGACAGTTCTATTCAGGTTTAATGCCAACCAACCAGTGAAAATGCTATTGTCAATAATCTTCCTAGTTTAATAGGTCCGAATATATCCAAAGCTTAATACATTTCATATTAACATTTCAAGACAGAAAATGATCTAGCAGCATGCATAGCAAGAATATTCACCTATGCTTGTGGAGCACGTATCTCTGAACTTTAAATTACTATTGCAAACTTCAGTGATTATGGAAATTCAACTTGGATACACTTTCAATATGCTTGATCACCAGTAAATTCTTTTCCTCACCCTGGGACTATACAGTAAGTGAAACAATTATTAACCAATACTATTACACACCAGAATTTCTGTTACTTCATTTCTATATTGTAGGTATGTTGGAGTAAGCATTCTTTCTAAATAAATGCTTTATAATAGGAAACACTGTAAGAAACTAACCTGGTGGCTTATACAATATGACTACCTCAGAGAAAGAGAAAATATTGGATACCTGTGTATTCATATATATGCAATAAACTGGTTTTCTAGTTAGTCCATTTGAAAATGAAGATTAACACCAACTCATATTAGCAATAATTGATTTAACCATTTTTCTTATAGCTAAATGAAAGATGGGATTTCAAAGCCTAATGAAAACCAATTTTTCTGTTTTATACTATTATATGTTCTCTAGAATAACCTTGGATTTTATATTTGTTAAATTTACACCATGATATTAGAATTATATGAATAGGCAAGAATCTAGTATAGTATAGAACATGATTTGTTAAGCTATATCTGATGGTAACCACATTTCATCTCAGAAATTTTTACAAGATGCTGGTTGTATAGGTTTAAAAAATAATTATACAATCAAATTCTTTGGCTTTCATATGTTTTTAACATTTTGAAATAATAAAGCAACTATTCACACTAATGGGGAAGATGTGATTATTTATTTTTCTATAATGAATTGAATCATAGTGTAATGTTTAATAATACAGGACATGCAATATCTATAATGTTTCCCATGTTCATATTTTAAGCTTATAATTTTGGATATTGAGAATGCTACTAAGTAGAAATTTATAATAGAAGATGGCAAAGGAAAAGTTGTAGAGATTTGAATAAGAAATGCCTTTAATAGGCTGTAGTATTTAAGAACTTGGTATCTAGTTGGTAGTGTTTGGAGAGTTGATGAGGTGTGGCTATGTCACTGGTAGTGGGCTTTAATTTTAAAAGCCTTGCAAAATTTCCAGTTTTACTTCTCCACTTTGTGCTTGTGGTTGAGATGTGCAAACCATATTCTAGGAAGCTGTACTCTAGAACACAAATAAATTACTGAAAATACTATGGAAACACAAATAAGTCTTGTAAATTTTACTATCATGAATACATGTGTACAATGGTCCGTCATGTCTCAAAACCAAAATTTTTCTGCATTTTTTTTTTGCTCTTTTTATCTTTCTTGCCCATGTTCCACGATGATTCCTGAACTTGGGAAGAGAATGTTATGATTTTGGTGAGATTTATTTGTCCTATAATATAGTATAAGATACTAAAATCGTATTGGTTATCCTTCCACATATAGATGATTGTACATGATTTAAAATCCATTTATGATTATGATACCATTCCTAACACATAGAAAAGCAAGGTACTAAAATTCTATAATTTATTTTCTGATTTATTAATCCAAAATAAAAAAGAAACACAAGAGACTGAAGGGAGAACAGTTGCCTAAATAGCTGATATTAAGCATCTAAGTGCATCAAAGAAGGCCTCTAAAAAGATTTCTTTGGGGTCTCCTATCTAGAAGTAGGATAACAAATTTACTTGCAATATGCTTTCCATACATAACAGAAAGAGATCTTAAAAGACTCTCAGCCACAGAAATCATATCATCTCCTTGAATGCTGGACTCTAACATATTCACAAATGACATAACAATAATGATGCTAAAATAACTCTGCCACAATGAAATTAGGTAAAAGAGTACAACTGTATACACTTCAATGGTGCAGTATAAACTTGGAAAGCTTCACCAACACACTGAAAATTAAGATTTCATGGTACATTTTCTGTGAAATCCTCAACAATCACATTTTCCTAATTTTATTTATTCTGTAGGATAATGTTATTAGAGAAATTGATGCTTATACATGGAATACCAAGAACTAAGAAAGCCTTTTATAATATAGCATAAATGGTAACATAGTGACAATAACAACATCTCAAAATTGATTTTTCACACAAAACTACTTTGGCATTTTCAAAAAACTAAAACAGTTAAATGGATTCTATTTTCATTAGGATAAAAAATATATCATCTTAAATTTTTCTGAATATAGAATATATTTCCACCTGGATAGAGACTTTGCAATATGGTATTTTTATTTTAAGCCAACAAATGAAAAAGCTGCAAATAAATTAGACATATTTTTCTCTTAAATTAGTTTTTTAATTTTAATCAAACGGGATTTCATCAGTATACTTTCAGTATCCCTCCAGCACTTAACAAAAGTAAAGTTTTCAGATCACAGAATAAGTTAGAATAAGAATAAAATCCTCTCACCAGAGCAAAAATGTTCAATTTTTAATTAATTCATTCTAGTATACATCATGATCTAGGCCTGGACTAAATACAAAAAAACACTTCGAGGTGCAATATTCATTTAAAAGGAGGGAGAGTAAAGCTCCGGTTAATGCTAAAACAATATAGTTTCTCACCATATAGGCTGAGAACCTGATCTAGTTTAAACAGCACTGTACTTGTTAACTATCAAAATATTAGAAGAATATGCAATAGTGGTTTGTGTTCATTATTACACTATTGGAATCTAACTATTTTTTCCACCAACACCTATTATCACTTTTCTACTTTGATAGCTAAGATGATATATTCCTACATAGTATTAACTTTGGCTCAAGTCACAAATTTATGATGAATTTGATCCCTTAGGACTTATGTTGAGCATCGAATTAAACAATGATTCTCTTGACATGTGCTTTTGAAGATAAGTTTTCAAATTCCCGAACTCTTATTTTAATTACTTTTTCTTATCATTAGACTTAATCCCCATTTAAAATAATTTCTCATTATAAACTATGTTACCTCATGTAAAAATATTAATACTACTTGAATTTCAGAGTACTTTTATTGAACATTTATTGATGTTTCTTTCTGTCAGCTTGTAAGTTTCAAACAAGCCAAGATCACACCTAAAGTGATCACAACCATATCCTCTAAGGCCAACCCTGGCATGTAGTACACAGCAAATACTCAATAAAAAGATTTATCAATCTAAGAATTCACAGAGAATGAATATACTGATTATTGCTAAAGAATATAAAAAATATATTTCTAGGAAACACAATTAGTTTAAACAGTCACTAATTTTATAAAATGGAAGCCATCTGAAGAAGCAAGTGTCTTAACACATATTACCCCAGTAGTCATTATCATTAGTTTATGTTGACTTAATTATTTTTTCCATTTTCATCTCTACTCCCATTTCTAAACTTCACGCTTCAATTCAAATAGTTGAATGTGTGTGTGTGTGTGTGTGTGTGTGTGTGTGTGTGTATGCTAGAAAAATGGTAGTATGATGCAAATTTGATACATTTTTGTTGAATGTGCAAAGAAGACAAAGAGAATAGTCTCAGTGGATGCTTGGAAGAAATACTAGAATGATGCTGTTATCTCATTTCTATTACAAGTTAGCATCTATGCAGGCTATCATTGTTTACTAAAAACTATATAAAGAAATAAACCTCCCAAAAGTCTTCTATCTACTAATCCAAAATTAGTGAAATAAAGTTTAAACTACTTTAATTATGCAGGCACCTGATGAAGAAAGATAAACAATTAGATGTTCATATCTCACAAAAATGCCTGAAAGTGTACTTTGAATTTAGGCATATGATATTATCTGCAAGGCTTATAAAATCAATTGATCTTCAAATAAACTTAAATTCTAAAAATCTTCAGTTGTTATAAATGATATTTAATATTGAATACATTTTCTAAAATGCACTGTCCATAAAAAACAAATTTGATACAATAAGGTATTGTATAGTAAATAAAGTAATATTTAAATGGTTTTTATTTTATCATAATATTGCCTGAGAAGAAAAAATAGTATAAATACTCTAGTCATTAATGTCAGTACTATAAGTAAATGAGTTAACAGCATGTACTTCAGAGATGAACTTAAGAGTGAAGCATTGTTACCACATCTATTCTATGATATTTGTTTTTCTGTTGTGCAAAATATAATGAAACAGGGAAATTTTTTATTATTTTCCAAAGATCTAAATGATGACTTCAATAATAAAGAAATTTTAGCTATTTTACAAACAGGCAAATGCCTGTTTACAAACTCAAATGCCCCAATAACTCTATATGGCAAACTGTTCTAATATGTATTTTCTTGCTAGCAATAGCCAGGATGAACTGTATTGATAGCTAACTACTAAAATGTTAAATAATCATAAAGCAAATTATCAGCATATGTACATTATTGATAGCATTTGTGTCAAATTTAAAATGATTCAGGTATGTGTCAGTATGAGGAGGATACCCAGGGGTCCCCACCCTTTCAAAGGAGAATTGAGAGGACAGAATAGGAGGGGGGACTGTGTTATGGAAGACCTGGAGCTGGGGCAGTGATCAGGATATAAAATGAATAAATAATTCAATGGAAAACAAAAATAAATATGCTAACAATAAAAAATATTCAAGTCAATCCCGTAATTGGAACCTGACACAACCTTTGAAAGTATAGCAAATTGGAGAATCTTAAATAGAGGAACTGCGCCGGGCAGTGGTGGCGCACGCCTTAAATCCCAGCACTTGGGAGGCAGAGGCAGGCGGATTTCTGAGTTCGATGCCAGCCTGGTCTACCGAGTGAGTTCCAGGACAGCCAAGGAAAACCCTGTCTCAAAAAACCAAAAAGAAAAAAAAAAATAGAGGAACTGCATAATATCAGGACTCTCAATATAGGAAATGAAAAAAAAAAGATAATAAAACTTTGTTTTGATAACTAATTCAGCAAATACTAATAATGAATGTATTATAAATTCCAGCTTTCTGAAACATTTAAATGGTTTTTACTTTTCTATCAGATGTAATCAGCTTGACATAGTTTAAGAAGAATTTGAACAAGGTGACATATTGATTTCTTTCATTCAATATTGCATGCTGGCATACATTCAATTGCTAACAGTCACCTCTCGGGCCAGGGATTTTGGAATGACCTTAGAACTCAAATCCCCACACTTCAAAGACTGTGAGGAATGCATTAATGTTTACATTGTGCATAATAAGATAATTTGGGTAGTAAGATTAAAGTATTTCTAGCAGTCATGTGAGCTGTAAGATTACAGTAACATTTAAAAACATCAGTGACAGAATAATCTCAAATAACTCCTTTTAGTAAAGATGAATGGTAGGTAATTATCTCTATTCACATCAAAAGACAGATTAGAATGTTTAGCCTCTGACAAAATTGTGAAATAAACTTGGAAAACATCTTTACTTTTCATATAAAGGAGTCTTGGAGTAATTGCTAAAGAGACTTTTTGACAACTGTATTGAATTGGAGGGGTTAAGACAACATATGTTTTAAGTTTTTCATCTTCCTCGAAATTTGCAAATGCCACCTTCAATATCTGGTTTGGGACGAGAATGAATGGTATTGTTCAGACTCAAAAGTAACTCACAGATACAGAAATGTGGATCATCTGGAAATGCCTTCTTAGAGTTCAGTACAAAATCGACAGCATCTACTTTCCCTTCCCTCTGGCTAAAAAAAATAAACTGAGAGGTTGACAAGCCTTGTCTCAGATTAACAGTATAGGATTATGGTTTCTACAATATATTCTTTATGTCCATAAAAAGAGGATCTATCTTAACAATTACAAATTTCTGACATCATGTGAATGCACTGGACGCTGGCACTCTACAAATTAAAACCAACAAGTTCAAATGCAGTTGTTTTGTTTTCTATTGAATGAATTAATCTCCCTATGACAATATGGAGATAACAAAATTCATTTTAAAGATGGAAATAAGATAACAAGTACCCTATGAATCAATTCAGTCCTGACTGTCCTAGACACTCAATTTTTAGGTAAAAAATATATTTTTATTACATATATGTATTTCTTGATGACAAATGCATATGTACAGAATATACACTAATGTACACACATACGACAGATTGTTTAGAGAGTAAAATAAATGTATTCAAGAGTTTCATGAAGTAATTTACAAATATGTATTGCAATTATAATCATACCAGTCTGGAGCTGCTGTAATTGAATGAACAATATAACTATTGAATCAAGTTACAAAAAAACTACAAAAAGATAATCATGAAATTTAAAATAACACCTAAAATCCAACATATCCATAGTACTTCGTATTTTCATGAAGGCATTGAGTGACAAATATCAGATTTCATATAATATGTGACATATAAGAAAACTGTTTACAAATGGACATACAGAGCAATTTTCTCTTTTCTCCTCCTGCTGGCAAATTTTAAGTTATTTTGGAGGAAAAGTTCCTTTGCCCCAGTCTAGTAGACTGTAAACAGTTATGATTAAACATATCAAAATAGAAGAAGAATTACTTAAACATTTGTATTTCACTTCAAATGCAAAGTGATGCAAATTCAATCCACTTTATTAATAGAGAGCAACTACTTACTTCATAGAAATATTAAATTATAAAAAAGATAAACCATGTATACCTACTCATAAAATTTATATTGATCAGAAAAAAAACTTTAGATTACTGCATATTAAGAAGGGTCCAATCTATTAATTACACTAATTTACAAATACATATTCCCAAGTAAATAGCATGTAGTATATAAACACTAGCACATAATTATAATCTACTCACCAAGGAAACTGGTAATTTTACTTTAATAGATTATTGAATCTGAAAGAGCTGATAAAATATAATTATATCATATATAATTCATAAATATAGTTATATTTTGTAAACACTTAATTTTAGAAATCAGTTCAAAATACATGCATATTGTTGGGGAACTAAGTGAAGTGGTAGAATGTCTGCTTAGGGAATAGCAAGCCCAGGTCTCAACTCTGACCTCTAGCTCCTCACAAAGTAGTACTTATGGTAGAGCAGACCTATTAAAATAAACTAGAAACAGGAGAATCAAAAATTTAAAGTCAATCTTGACTAAAGATTAAGCTCAATACCAGCCTGTGACTAGTGTGAAGGTAAAAAAAAAAAAAGTTAGAGAGAAGACTGAAGGAGCTGAAAGGGGTTGCAGCCCCATGAGGAAAGCAACAATACCAACCAACCAGAGCTCCTCAGGGTCTAAACCACCAGCCTGAGGTGGGAAAGGAGATGCCTGGTCCCATGAAGGCTGAACACCGAGTGGGGAAAATTTGAGGGTGGGGAGGTGGGAGTGGAGGAGTGGGTGGGGGCACATCCTCATAGAAGCACAAAGAGGGGGATAGGATAGGGGGGTCCTGGGGGGGGATGAGGTAAAGGGATAACATCTGAAATTTAAATAAAATTTAGAAAAAATTTCCAATAAATTTTAAAAAAGAAAGCAAAAAAACTAAAAATTAAAAAATGTAAAAATACTGAACTTAGAAGCCCTATAGCGATAAACTCTTCTAAGATACTGCTATTATAGGAATGGACCATTAACCCTTTGATATCTGTCATAGAAATGGATGCTCAAAATAATTAACAGGTTTAGTTATCTTTTCCATGTATATGAAGCCTAATATGTAAATTGGTTTCAATACTATAAAATATCAACAATATCATAAATTCAATTTTTAATGGGTCAGGAAGCTTTGTTCTGAAGTATGGACACTAACTCTGTCCCAGTTAGTTCTCATCAGTTTCACTGGTCCTAAAAAGCATTAATCATAAACAGATGAAATGATCAACTTCAAAAATTATTATTAATGTAATCAAAACAGCATCATGTCCTATTTATTACAGAGGTAGATTTGTTATTTGGTGGGAGTCAGAATGACTTTCTAGCTAAAAACACTACTAAAACCCCACAGTTTCATGGGTTATATTTGTAAATCAGAATGAAAAATAATATAGCTAGAATTCTTCTAATAGAAAGTAAAAAACATTCCGAGGAATTCCAGAGTTAAACTTTGCCCTACTCTGAAATACTACAATATAGCTGCCATGTACCCGAAAACCCTGTATCGAAGAAATTGCCATAATTCTACATTTGTATGTTTTCAATAATGGCCTATAATGGATTAAAAACTGTCACATTGTATTATTAGTAAAATGAATGTCTAAAAGCTATAACACAAAAGTTTTAGAACCATATTCTCATTTATCATGTAGATATATTAACATTTGATAATGCAATCAATTATTAAAACACTTAAATTGTCACCACTTAAGAAAAACGAGCATGCGCAACCGAATGAAAATGCCAATAAAGCAGGCCTGTCATCTTGACACTGAAGGAGCAAAGACTAAGTAAGACTTAGGAGAACAGTGATAGAATCGTTATTATTGCTGTTAATGCAACAAAAGCTACCTAATCGCACTAGCTTTTCTTTTATAGGAAAATTGTGAATATTTTAATGGCATCACATGTTACAGAGTTGCCTTCTATTATAAGCAATTACATGCTAGGAAAAGACACGTGTTTTATCAGTCTATTCTTATCACATGTAACCAGATGCAAAAAAAACTCTCAATAAGCCATTCTAATAGAAGAGATATTGATAATTCACAATAGTTAAGTTTGCTGTTTGAATGTATAACATATTTTGCTGAGGCTTCTATAAGAGTAATTTAAATTAGAAATTATCAAATTTAAACTCATGTTAATGGATGGAAAGAGCTTTAGGAAATGATGTTGGTATGCAGAGAGAAATTATAATAGTATTAATCTTAGCTATGATAATAAGAAAAACACAGATAACTTTTGCATGAAAAGTTTAACCAAGTGTAGGTCATAACAAATATTTTCTTTTATTTTTTTTGGAGTAGTTTTATACTAAAAGACATGTTTCAACACACTTTAAGAATTTAGTGGGTGAATTGTTTCATCAGCTACATCCCTTTATGACTATATTCTTACTAAGTTTAAGCTCATGGGCCTTCAACACTAGACAAAGAACTACAGACAACTAGAGAGAAATTATAGTCTCCCCCAAAGGGCCCCACAGTTGGTTATCCAACAGCAAAGATCAAGCACAGAACAAATATACATTCATGTAACATATACAGACTGAGGGAGTTGTATTTGTGCATTTAGAATGCATGCAAATACACACACACACACACACACCACCACCACCACCACCACCACCACCACCACCAACAACAACAACAACGACTACAACACTTTCAATTAAAGAAAAGAGAGCAAGAATTTCAATGATAGCAGAAGAGGTATATGAGAGGAATTAGTGAGACAAAGAAGAGAAAATACTGTAACTATATTATAATTCTGAAATAACGGTAAAATTTTTAGAAAAATTATATACACTAAATTCTTACATTAGCTATATAGGGAATGCAAGAAGATGACATATCAATACACAAGAATTCAAAACATCCAGTTTTTACCATGTGAGACAGATAAAGAGATTATGGTTCTCCAATTGAGATTTCTGATAATAGAGCTTTAACATACACAGGAAAAGCGAGTAGTGTTTTAAAAAAAAAAAGTATGAGTTTGTGAAATTACGTTATACATCTGATTTCCATATCTTTTCTTTTGTAGAACAGCAAAGTCATGTAGCATGGAGGTTACCCAAGCTTACTTTCTGTGCTCAGTAAAAAATTAAAGGTCTTCATTAATAAAGACTATAAACTAGAATAGACAAAAAGGTATGAGAGCCTAAGTTACATCTTATAGTTTGACTACAGTGCCTAAGAGATTCATAAAACTAAAATACCTCTAACCTGAAAGTCCCTTGCCCCAGGACATATACTTAGTGATATGCTGCAGGTTGTTTTCTTATGATTGTCTGTAGATGAAGCTTGCCAAACTCATAGAGATCATTCTGCCTCTGCCTCCAAAAAAGGATGTGCCACCACCACCCTGTGTAACTGTCAGCCTTATTAAGTGTCTATAAAATAAAATTATCTTCATTTCCACAAAACTGTTCTGATATTTTAATAGTCATTGTACTTTATACTTCTTCAAACAGCAATAACATGAAATGGAAATTTATTTGAATCTGAACAACAAACTACCAAAAAACCAGTTTCTTCAGGAATGTTTTCTATATTTAATAGAGAACCAACCATACAATTTTAAACCATTATTTAGCTACAGTATGTCAGTAAATTCCTGTAACCTCACTGGTAGTTAATGAAGGCAGATCATGAATTTTTGTGGTAGCCTGAGTTATGAGGTAAGACCTAAATTGGAACTAATAAGATGTCTCCATTATTAAAAGTACAATCGGATATTCCAGAGGACAAAGGTACTATAGTTAGAACCCTCATGACAGAACACAACTGTCTGGAAGTTCCAGAGAATGAGACCACCTTCTGGCATCTGCATACAAGTAGTGTACAGACATTCATTCAGGCAAAATACCTATTCACAAAAATATTATTTTTATAATAATATATTATTATATTTATATTAATGTAAATATATAAATGTATATATAATATAAATAATATAAAATATTATTTTGTGTGAATAGGTATTAGGTTTGCTATAAGGTTTGGTATTATAACTGTAATTCTTTTGATTATTTACTCAACAGACTTGCAAGAAGCTCTGGTAAGTCTAAGAAAATTAAAATAAACAAGCAAAAGAGCTATTTATCTGCCTTTCTGAAAGAATTAGTTGAGCAATGCAGGACACAAGAGAATAACATTGATACTGTGAAGACTATTTTAGTAGAAGTGTCACACGATAAAAGTTATAGGCAAAATGAAAAAGTGATACAATAAGTTCACAGAAAGATAGAGATTTTTATAACAGCTTCCAATCTAAGAACTAGAAAGAGTTAAAATGCAAATTGCTTAGAAGTTAATGAGATAATTTTAAGACCTTTGAGAAGAAACTGAACAATCAGTACAATGTTCTTCACATGTGAATGCCCTGAATACAACAGTAGAATCAGTGAAATGAACCGAGGTTTAGCAAGGAAAAAATATCATGACACTGTATGGTATCCTGAAGCTCAAAACTTGGTTAAGAATGGCCAGGATTTTTGACAGTTTGAAAAAATAAATTAAGGTATGGGGGTGTGTGTTTGTGTGTGTGAGTGTGTGTGTGTGTGTGTGTGTGTATGTGTGTGTTTGTATTCTCTTATTTTTCAGTCGAGAGGATAGTCAGGATCTCATGCATGCTAGACAGAACTACATTGCAACCACTAAATGTGGGTTCTACTGATCTGTTAATTGCAGGAGTTATGAGTGATATGCAAGTCAGCTTAACCTAATAATAATTATTGTAGAAATTAAATGACTTCAACATAATGTGGCTTTACAATACATTAAACTTTTATATATATAAAACAATATTTTAAAATTACAATTTTTGGTTGGATATATTATTTCCCATATAATATCTGAAGTGATTTATAATAATCATATAATGACGTAATTACCGTATAAAGACATTAGAAAATATTTTAGCATAATGATAGTAATAATAAAATATATTGGACATAATTTAAGGTCACTAAAAACTGTTATGCTCACATATTTATGATTAGTGTATTTAAAAGGAATAAATAATTTTAAATACATCAAAATGGACTAATTATATATTAGGTCTATTAGGTATTATGTATATTCAATGTATCAGTCAGGTTGAATTTCTCTACTCTAACTTATATATACTTTGCCAAATCCAGAAACTGCTTGCTCCTATTTCTTATACAAGATACAGTGTAAGATTCATTTAATATATATAAAGTTCCATAATATCACGGAGCTTTGCATAAAACTGTTAAAATTTATAAGCGATTTAACATAATTTATTTAATAATACAAGTATAGGTAATGATTCAAAATGAGTGGCAATTTTTCATTTGCAAACATTATCAAAAGAACACCTATTTTTGTGCTTAGTTTTTACACTGTTTAGAATTCAAAAACCAGGGAGAAAAAGCTCCAGCTCATATCTCAAAAAGCAAATAAAGCAATGCAAACCATCTATACTATTATGAGGTTAACTCTAAAGGTTCCAAATAAAAAATAATTTCTTACTTTACATATGTATCCACTAAGTATTAATAAACCACATTGGGTAAATAATGCCACAAAATTGCATTCTTCCATTAATGACAAAAACAGGACCAAAATCATCACACCATTTTATTAGTGACTATTCCATAGAAATAATGACAAAAGAAAAAAAAAACGACTTAGTCATAGGAAAAAGAAATTTAGTTTCTTCAGAGAATAATTTACTACTTGTTACCTCTGGTTCCTGCTCTGAAGAAGTGCCTTTAGTGCTAGGGTAATAGGATGCCACATTTCACAAGATAATACAATATAAAGGCACTACATCATTAACTGTGTGAAAAAAGAGCTCTGTTAAACTATTCAACAAAATGAACAAATTACTAAAGGCAGAAAAGTCATTAAAACTCATTGCTCTAACATAGGGAAGTCATTAACAACAAACCTTGCCTCAAAATCACATTCTTCTCACTTATTACCTACAAAATCAAGACCTATTCCTATAAAACAATAAATCATATAGAGTTGAAATGACGACTAAATAAAATATGGATTCACAAAACCACAGCTATTGAGACATATGAGATGTTATATTATCATGCTATTGTTATAATAATTACTGTTATTAGTGGTAGTCATTGTAGTGATGGTGTTAATACCAGAAGTTTTAAAAATCTATATTGCAGTCCATAAGGTCAGCCATTTTAAAATCCCCTTGCTGAGAATGCAGAAGGTAGTCTATCTCAACATCTCTGTAAAGAATGACAAAATTTCTGTCTCTAAAACTCCCTAATCTTACGCTAAAAAATAACAGTAAAAAAAGTGTGCTTCAATTCCAAATTGAAACTCCTGGTGTGTTAATAATGGGGGAAAGAGTGCTAAGATAACAATGATAATCAAATTACAGAAACTGAAAGAATGAATAAATAACAAAATCATGGATTAAAGGTAGGATTTAAAAGGGACTGGATGTTAATGTTGATATTCTTCTCCTTAAATTCCCATGTTAAAATCTGAGATTCAAGGAGATGGTACTAGAGATGAAGCATGTGGGAGAAGAGGACCCCAGAAAGAAACCTTAGTCCTTCTGCCATGTAAGAAAACATGGAAAAGTATCCACTACAACTTACAATTCTCATCTCCAGAACTGGAATAAATGTGTAGTTCAAATTTCAAATAAATGTGTATGATTTCAAATTGTTTGGTAGGACACCATTAATCTGTAGACACATTAACACTATTGTATAAAGTTTGTACACAATGAGACTGACAGCTCATTATTATAAAGCCAATTGGAAAATTTTCTGTATTATGAAAATGGACATAAATTAAATTTTACCATTCTTTTGTCATTTCATTTCTTCAATAAATATAGAAATGTGTGTTAAGAAATAAAGCAACATTAAATATTTTCAGAACTAGCCAGCCAAATTCAAAGTTGAAAATTCAGTTTAAAATGTTTTTAGAAGAAAATGAAATAATTGTACATACATATATCATCAAACTATGTTCCATGAAAATCTGATATTTCAAGTATTAAAAGTGAAATTCATCTCTACTTAAAATATTTATAAAACCTCATTTTTAGTTATTATTAAACCTAAGCAGCATTGCAAAATATATTATCGACAAAGCTGTTTTATTAACCTCATGTTTATTTCTTATATTACCTCCAAGCAACATTAAGACCAAAGAAATTGCTTACAACTTCCAAACACGCACTATCTTTGTTCTTCCTAAAGCCTCTAGAGAACCCTTGAAATTCTAATTAGAATTAGCAGTTATAAGCTACACATTTCATTATTATTTCATTTTTAGTTAATATAAGCAATCATTACTTTAACTCTTATGTAATATTATTATTATCTATAATTGCTGCAGTTTTATAAAGGCAAAATAACACTATCATTAAAGTCTGTATGGCTATATATCTCCAAATATCATCTAACTGAATAAAATATAACTGGAAAATATACAAATTCCAATAATTACAGATATGTACATTCTGAAAGACTCCAGCACTCTGAAAGACTTCTGCAGTGGCTCTCCTGTTCATAAGATATATATTTTTTATATACATATATATATGTATATAAAATGTTTATATTTCCTTAATATAGATAACATGTTGAGTTATATTTTCTGACATGGTAATATGATGGCCTATAAGAACATAAATGTCATATTCAAGAAAATATATGATTTGAAAACTAGGAGAGTGCTTACAGATGATAAAAGAATTCATACTATTCAAGAATATCACTGTATCATGTCCAGACTAGTAATATTCATTCACAATTTGCAAGATCCATCATTCAAACAAATGAAGAACATGAATTAAGATTCTCACTGAAAATATCATGCCAGAAATGAGAAGGAATCTGACCCCAGAAGACTCATCCTCTAGGAAGAGGAGTGTTACACACATTTCATAATTTTTGTATGACCTTTTTTATTAGTTATTAACAATGCTATAAACACAAATTGGGGATAGAATAAGAATTTCTTTCCAAGTGTGGCAAAACTGTTTATAAACTCACGTTTTCATTCTTATATTTCATCAGATTCTCTTATTGTGAGCAAATGTTCAGACCTAAAGACAAGCTTTATAGCAAGTGGTTCTGCTCACATTAATGCAAAAAGAGCAAACCAACACTCTGCACTGTGAAGTTCTCACCAAGTCTCCTCACTCCAAAGCCAACAGCTGCTGCATGTGCTCTCAGCACAGTATGCACTTCTCTTCTCCCCACTGTTAAGTTAATAGGAGACCAGAAGCTTGAAAATGGCTCTAAAATTCCAGTTCAACCTAATTAATATCTACACTTTTGTAATAACCAGCTGAATTCACACCAATAACAGAGTCGCTTTGATCACAGAATGGCCAAACAAGGCAAACATCTACATGTGAAAAGATGCCTGATTTCTGTTTTTCTGTCTATACTTAGCATAATAAAAGATTGCTGTTCATATGAATCTCTTCTGACCCTTGGTGTTACAAAATTCACGTGAAATTCTTTGTTCAAATAAATTCAGTTAAGTTTCAGTCATCTAAATTTTTAATACATTACTAATGATATTCCCTATCCAGGAAGACTTCTTTCCATCTTTCCCTACTGGAACTGTACTGAAATGTTTATAGCACCAGTCCTGTATTATTCATTTTATTCCAATTCTACATGTTCCCACAGCTTTTGAATAAATGTTCAATATTCTAACATTTACTCCAACCTGACAAAATATGGTAATCTCCCTACCTCAGTCAATAGACCATGAGTTAGTTTTCTGATGCAGGGTGAAGACAATAATCAGTTCTTTCCCATGCACATACTAGGTATTTTACAAACTAATTAAATAAATAAAATGAGATAATCCTCTCCTAAAAGAGAAATAAACTGCTTTTAGTGGAAGATTACAAATAATAGTCCCTAAAACTCTAAGAATAAGCGGATCACACAGAAAGCATAATTTCATGACATTTTTTACATATTAAATATTTACAGATCTAAATATTATAGATATTAAAACTGGTACATGAAGACTTCGTTCCATTTAGCAACTCTCAGCTACTTTGAATTTTTAAACATTCACTTGACAATACAGACTAGAAATGCTTTATAGTGCATTTAGTGAGAATGGAGACATGCACTCTCCAAAGGCCTTGCAGTAGCGGGTAGCTCTCAAAAGGTTTTGGAACACTGAATCTAACAGCCTTGGAAATAGGTCTTAGAAACAATGTGTTGGTGGCTCATTCCAGAATGGTGCTGATTGAGCTGAGATGAGCAGTAGAATGGAGAAGAAAGTGGTGCCCTAAAGCTGTGAGAGCCAGGGCAAGACAGCTTAAATTTGCTGGAGCCAGAACCTCCTGCTGACTTCTTACTAAGCCTGCCATCTATTGACCAAATTATGAATCAAGGCACTGTGAATGTCAAAGAATTTCAACTAGGAACTCCAACAGGAAGACAATCAATATTTAAGAGGGTTAATTAAAGCATCAGTGTTGGGTCACCATAATTTGTTTTGTCTATTGCATCCAGTATACAGGATGTTCTATGATATTTAACTGATCCTGAAATGTCCCTTCAGAAATAAATCAATGGCACCAAATGGTTCCACTGAAATCATATATACTTAAATACTTCAAATTGGCAAAATATGAGTAATGCTGCAGAGAAATTTGAAGAATTAAACTTAAGGGAAATGTGAGAGGCAGCATTCACAGCAGTGAGTGCATAATTTCAATAATTTTGTTTGGTTTTATTCTGGTTTGATTAGGTTTTGGCAGGAGCATTAAGAATTACTTCTTTTGTAACTGATTAGCTCTAGTGAGTACCACATGGAAGGACAGGAAATTTTCTTACCAAACAAACATTTGTAGTAATTGTCAGTAACAAAAACAAAGCGTGCACACGCACACACACACACACCATCAGATAAGTAAATGAGAAAACCTAATGACCACTTATTGTTTGTTAGATACCAAACAGTCAGTATGCCAGGTACTGAAATATATATGAGCTGATTTCATTTTCCTACCTAGTTAAACATTAGTCTACTCGCATTATGGATAAGGTAATTCAGTCAGTGAAAGTTGCATTTATTATAATTGAGGAAAGTAGATGTAACTCTGTTCAACAGCTTTTTTCAAGTAGGCTACACATTGCACAACCATTATTAACTTACATTGTAATGAGTTGATTTTAAAAGAAATCATACATACACACACATACACACACACTATTGAACATACACCCTAGTCTACCTTATGGTTTATCCTTCTGTTTCAACTCTTACTATCTTCATTTGTAAAATACAGAATATTAAGCGCACTTATTCATTTGTATAAATGAGGCTAAGTGTAATTTATAAAATATATTTCATGTAGGATGCAACACAAATGCCAAACAGCAAGTGTTTCACAGAAAAATATCCAAAGAAACAAAGCGAGAAAACTCAAGAAAAATATGGGCCAAGGTTTTTAGAAAAAAAAAGACTGAGTATCTAATTATACAAAATACATGATATCAGAAAACTTTCAGCTTTTTAATTTTGTTATTAAATTGTGCAATATTTACATACACAAAATATGATACCTTGAGGATAAGTCACAAGATTAAATAAGAAACTTGTTTATGTTTCCTATATACATCCTAAAACAAACAACTATGTGGATATTTTGTTATAGGCATGAATAAGTGGTACTAAAAGAGAAATGTTAAATTGGAAGATGACCATAGCAAATAAGAAAAAAATAAAACAAATGACAATTGTTTAAATATAAAATTCTTCTGAACACTCTAATCACCACAGATCTCCCTGATGTATCTGCCATTCTATTTTTCCAAATTGACACCATAATGAGTCAGATGAATGGCAAAGATACTCATTTAAATATATTATATATATATGTATACATATATATGTATACATATATATACATATATGTATATGTATATACATATAAAGGTATGATTAAGGGATCAGATTTAGACATTAATTCAGAACATACTCTTATAATAACAACTAGGAGATTTTCAGGAAAATAAGGTTGATACATAATACACAATTAAAACTACATAAAGTATAACACCAGTCTTAGTGCAATATCATCCATATAGTTCAGAGATATCAGTGTTCCATGATGCAAATTTGTGTTACATGGAAAATTTACAAAGTAATCTGTTTCTCAGCAAAGTGGCAATTTTATTAGGTATACCATACATATTAAATAAATAATGGTAAAATTTATACTTTAAGTTAAATAATAATATTTATGCAAAACAAAATTCTAATGAAAATGTTTTTTGGTTACAGAGTAAACTGTAGTTAAAACATGAATATATTTATGTTTGACCCTGTTCATTGTGAGACAACAATGCATTCATACTTCCTTAGCACATTTTATCAGAGAAATGAATTTCAATACACCAGGCACAAGAATTAATAATGTGTAAAAATAAAAGGTACCTTTCATCTGGGAAGGAAATGTCAAGGCCAGTTTTGCAAATAGATCTGGATTCTCATACTTCTCTTCTTTAATTTTTAGCCAAACACAGTTTTCAGATATATCTTTAGGCTCAATCTAACACAAAAATAACACTAATAAGTTTTGTGTTGTAACTTCCTATTTAATTTTTCAACAACTTACCTTTGTTCATCTCTCCAATAAATCAATTTCAAATATATATAATTACACTCATACATGTTCATAGGAACACATACAATTCTGTTGCTATAGAGAAAGCTACCCAACATGTTGGTGTTGTTAAAGACAAGCTTTCACATGATGGGCAGAAATAAAAGCATTCCCAGGACAAAAAGAGCTAGCATGATCAAGCTATATATGCAATTCTTGAAGTTTGACCAAAACAGAAATATTGACCCCAGACTATACTTTTCGATATAACTTTCCATTATTGCTGCTATATTTTTCACAGTAATTGTAAGTTATCTTAGTCATACATTTCAAGGTGAACATAAGATGGTAAACCCACAGGGGGAAGCAATAATGCCGGTAATTACCATCTTTACACTACCTGATGCTGACTCAAAGCAACCAATTTCTCTGACATTGTCAATCACTGAAAAAGCAAAAAAGGCCCTCATGTTATAGTCTTACCTTGGACCAGTTGATTCTTTTCATGGACACCTCGGGCTTATATAATTTTTTCTGCTTCATTCCATATGGTAGCTCAATTAGTCCTGGTATGGGAGGAAGAATTCCTCCAGGGGGTGGTGGTGGAGGAGGTACTCCAAACAAAGGTGGTGCTGGTGGTGGCTGAACACCAGGCATCCCAGGTAATGGTGGTGGTGGAGGAGGAACTACTCCTGGAAGTGGAGGAGGTGGAGGAGGAGGAGGTGGTGGTGGTGAGCATGGTCCTGCACCTGGTAGTGGAGGTGGTAGAGGTGGGCCTGGAATTGCAGATGGAGTTCCCTGAAACAAAAACAAGTTTAATGCTCATAAGAAAATATAACACAAAGTGTGTTTGTGTGTGTGTGTGTGTGTGTGTGTGTGTGTGTGTACACATCCATATATATACTTTAGGTATTCTGGGTTTAAGATTGTATTTCCTTTTTTAAGCTGTCCAGATTATCCAGTTTATCAGAACCTATAATTAAGATAATGGCAGTTTCTACTAATATATTAAGAGAGGGAAAGTATGTAGTTTCTACAATTTTGGGGGAATGTCTAACATAATGAAACAATAGCTTCCACTATAAATATAGCCAAAAATGTATAGCATACTACATAGACTAGATGATTACAGTATGACAAGGTCATGGATTCAAATCCTTTGGGAGTCAATTAGGCTTATAGAAAGTATTTCACAGTACCCCTAATTTAGCTGTCTTCAAATACTAATGATCAATAGTAAGTAATGTTCATTTGTATACCAATATAAGCATATAAATATTTTACATCTATCACTCATTTTGTTCTTATTATAACCTTCTAATGTAAATAGGACATTTGATCGCATCTTTCCCTCAATGCTTATAAGGAAAATAAATGCAAACAAACGTAAATCAAGGCTGAGACTATAGCTCATTCACTAGAGTTCTTGCATTAAATGGGGAAGCCTTAGGTTTCATCCTCAGCCCAATAACTAACTAAATAAATAAATAAATAAATAAATGCACAGAAGGATAGACAGACAGATAATCAAAGATACCACAGTCAGACAGTTAGACAGACAGACAATCAAAGATATCACAGTGTAAAACAAGATGATTTCAGATAAGGCCATCCTCTGTTACATATGTAGCTGGAGCCATGGACCCATCCATGTATATACTCCTTGGTTGGTTCCATTAATTCATTTTGCTGTTCTCCCTATGGTGTTCCAATTCACTGCAGCTCCTTCAGTCCTTCCAGTGGGAGAGGGGCACTCTCTTAGAGGGAAAGGGGAGGGGTTATAATTTGAAGGGTTTGCAGAGGAGAAACCAGGGAACAGGTAAAACATTTGAAATGTAAATAAGTAAAGTAACCAGCAAAAAAATAACTAAAATAGATAATATGATGGAAAGACATGAACTCTCCTTGAAGCTGTGTGTTTCCAACTTTTAAGTAGGCTTATATAGAAGCATGAGTATAGTAGATGCTGGTGAAGATGTTTTAGGGGCATAACTGCCAAATCAAAATTCTGATTAGATTTTATGGTTTTTTTTTTATTTAATCCATAGATGAAATGAAAGCACAAAAAGGAAAAACCAAAAAAAAGAAAACAAAAAAAAACAAGAAACAAACAAACAAAAAAAACAAATCCGAGGATTTATATTTGCATGTGGTTCTATTTCTGTTCTGCTTCTCTTACTGTAAAACATCACTGATAACAATGGTTCCCTTTACAAAATGAATGAGAAAATATTTCAAATAATTAGTACCAATTAGCAGACATTTTGTAATCAAAATATTACATTTCATTAATTGAAATTTCATGGTATGCTGAATACTTTTTTTCTTTTTAAGCAGGAAGAAGTCCTTAATCTTGGCTAACATAAAATTCCTACTTAGACAATTTCCTGTCCTTAATATTATGAAGTATCTTTCAGAATAAAAAAAATTAACTAAAATTTGGATAAACAATTTAAATAACAATTTTATTTATAAAAATTCTTTAAAATTTTCATTTATACTTAGATTATTGCAGAATTATGTCCTATACAATGTTAAGTATTGTTGATCAAATTTTATTCATATGTATAAATATACATGCTTCTGTATTCACATATATAAATAAATATACATATATTTGGATACTCAAAAATGCCTTGCCACTCCTGAAATGAAATTCTTTCCAGAAAATCCGGAGGAATTACACCAGGGTGTAAAAGTCTGATTTTTACTCTTATGTAAGATTAATAAAATTATTAGAGAAATTCAGTCTTAGAAAATTGGTACTTTATTCATGAAGTATTTTAGAAAATGAAGTTTGTCTGAATACTTGAGATGTACAATTTATTTTGCTTCTTTTCACTAAAAAATTAATGCAGAAGGGAAATGTAAATATTCAATAAACATTTTAAAAGCAGACAATATTTTTCCTCTATTAAATATAAGTCATTTATACAATCACAGCCTTAAATTCCTTAAAGCCATTAAGACTGGAGGTATAGATTAGGAGGAGTACTGATCAACATATAAATAGACCTAAAAAAAAGTACAAGTGCATAGGGTTTTAACTCAATAAATATTTGCTTTACAAGTTTGAAGCCTCTCAATATCAAGTCATATTATTCACTTCTTTCTTCATTTGATAATTAGGAGTCAAACAATCAGACTGGAGTTTAATACAGTATAGCAGTCGCTACAGCTTGTTAGGGCAGGACAGTGCAATCGGGGCTACACAGAAAGTTTCACACCACCCTGCATTGAAGAGTGAGAGGCTGTCTCAAGAAAAAGAAGAGGAGGAGGAGGAGGAGGAGGAGGAGGAAGTAGGATAAAGAGGAGGAGGAGGAAGAGGAGGAAGAAGAGACAGAGAAAAAAGAGGAGGAGCAAGAGAGAAAGGAGGAGAAAAAAGAAGAAAGAAAGAAAAGTTTTATCATGATGAGATGAGTGCTAGCATAAGGTGGCTTTTCTAACAGACAAAACAACCACAGAAGGTACTATACTCAGGCAAGCAAAGCAATATATCCCTTTATACTTGTGCTCAGGAGACAGATCGAGATGGCTTTCTGTGAGTACAAGGTCAGCCTGGAGTACACACAGAGTTTTAAGCTAGCCAGGGCTACAAATTGAGTCACTGTCTCAAAAATAAAAATGAAAACAACAAAAGATACTATGGTCAAATGTGTCAGGGAAGTGGCATGAGCTAGAGAGGTTTCTTCAGTGTAGGCTATCTCATACTATTTAATAGGCTACCACATTTTGCAAATCTCCATGAACTTAATGTTTAACCAATTTAGTAGACTATGGAACACTTTGTGAAAATCATTAAAATATCTATAACCATTATGTGAGAAAGTTGGCAGAATGAAAAGTATAGAGCCAGAAAGATAGAGATCTAATGGAAGGAAAATAGATTTAACAGCAGCAGAGGTTGTTGTAGTTAAAAGAGCAGTCAGAATCTAGGCTGCAATGAGAGTAAAGTTTAAAGCAGACCCTGCCAGAAGGCTTTTAATATTTCTGATGAGGAGATTTTGTTTAATCCCAGATGCAAGATGCAAGCACTGTACACAATAAATTCTTTGATAATAATAATTTGGAAATGTTCTATGAGGATTAATTCTCTATTGACATGAAACATGAACTTGAGGAGGAAAAGACTATAGGCGGGAAGAAAAAAAAAGGAGACAATTATAATAGCTCGGGCAAAATATAATGGAAGTAGACCTGAAAGGTGTTTGGTTTGATGAAGAGGTGAAAAAGTCACTGGAAGAATTTAAATAAAACAAGAACTAACATCCTTTTTCAGGAAAAGGTCAAGCAAAACAAACTTTCATGTTAAGGAAATAGTGGTAAATTTTAAAACAAATAAAAATGGGGACTGAGCTGGTTTAAGGAAAGAGAAAAGATCAAAAACATTGAGTTTGATTTCAATACAAAAGACTTGCCTATGGGGACAGCTGCAAATGTAAGATAGACTCAAAAGCCTTGACACCTACTAAAAGGTGATGTATGAACATATGAAACTGAGTGGGACATTTGTGCAAAGAAATACAAAGCAGAGAAAACTGCCAAGGGCAGAGAGAACACAGAGATATCTCGCCATTGGGAAATGAGAAAATAAGAGAAATCTAGTTCTCAGACAGCAGTAGCATAATACTGGAAGGAAAAAAAAGACTCAAATAGTGAACATAAATGATATATGGGCAGTCGGTAAAAAAGGTACCACTGTACATACTTTGCAGCTTACCAGGGACTTTGGAAGTAATTTCTAAGCATAATATTAGAAAGAGATGTAGTCAATCAACCACCACCTCCTAGATATTAAGTATTTAAGGGCACACTCTTAAATTCCATATTATTCTTTTAAGCCACAAAATGTGGTGAGTGTATATATAATTCTAAAGTATGGACATCTTAGGAAGTATTTTGTATGTGTGCAAAGGAATGCAGGTAGAAATAAAGTGTCTAGGTTCTGAATTGAAGAGAGTCTTGATTTAAAGATCTCAAGAAGCCTTTTGGATAATTAAAATTCATGAGCATTTCTATATTCTTTTTGAAAGAAAATACTAAGCACACAATTTTTCACATCATCATGAAAATTTCATGTCACAAACAGTTTGGTTTATGTAATGTATTCTGGTAAAAATATTCAGGGCAGTTTGAACAAATGAAGCCTTATTTATTTCCAAACATTAAAATGACTTGCTGTCCTGGAAAAATCAAATCTGTACTTATTTCAACTAAAATGTGAAACTGTGAACAAACAATCTAAAGGTCTGTTTCTGATCACACTTTTCCTTCTGACTAACAAGATAATTTTCTACCACCAAATTCATTGTGACGTCAAATCTGCATTTTGCTTCCTTACCTGTGCTCGAAGTTGCTGGATTTCTGTTTCCAGTTCTTTGATTTTTTCATCTCTTTTCTGAAGCTCTGCTTGAGCTTCCTGACGAGCTGTGAATTCTTCATCAAACTACAATGACCAACATAAATGCTCAGTTATTAATATGTGTTAAAGAAAGATTTAAACATTATGTAGTAAATATGTAGTACAGTTTTTGCTATGCAGAATTTAGAAAGATACTCAGAAAGATATTTAATTATTCTTCTGAAAATTAAGCACTGACACAGGTATAATTCTCCATTAAAAAAAGAGGAAAAATGCATGGACTATGAAGTCTTTCTTCACATGTTATAAAAAATAGATTGTTATAAGAAATTCAATTGTAGAATTAATAATGTTTATTAAAGATTTGGCACTATTCTTTTAAATTTAGGGAGAAAGTGAAATACAAAAATATGGAATGCATTTACAACTTCCAAACATATTTAGTCTTTAAAAAGATTGGGTTTTCACAATGATAAGAAGTCTGAATATTGATACAAATTGGACTGGGAGATTATTGCTGCATTGATTGAGATCTGAAAAGTAGTACTTCACAATATCTGACAGTACTATGATGTAGCCCGAAATTCTATATCAAATGGCTAACAAAACTCTCTTTAAACAATGCAAGAGAGAAAAATAAGGCGAGTAAAGATGTTTCTGAGTTTAGAAGTACAAGGGCATAACCTCAATTTGATTCTTGAATTTTATAAAATGGCTGGAGAAAACTGAATCCTCCAGGTTGTTCTCTGACTGACGTACAGAGCAAACACATACTAGAAAGTACACAGAATGGGATTGAGAGGAAGAGAAAGAAAGGACCCACAATAAAAAAATAATTAAATATATATATACATACATACATACATACATACATGAGGAAGGGAAGACAAGGAAGGAGAAAAGAAAATGAGAAAAAATATGAGGTACTAAAGGTCCCAACTCTACAAAAGATGTATGTATATTTACTATACTATGTCAGACCTCCTACTTCAATGATTACTCCAAGTAGAAACAGGATAGACTCATATTTACAGAGAATACTGTATAGGTTTTGCTTCTAAAGATTTTATTTACTTTTTATTGTGAATGTCAACTCAACTTGTTTTTATATTTATATAGATCATCCTAACACTATTATTTCTGTTTCTAAAAGTGATAGATCTTATCACCCAGTACTATAGTTAAAGTGTATGAAATGATAAAACAACACATTCCCTATTAATAAATATCTATCCTCCTACTAGATTTGACCTTAGGAAATTATTATAGAATGCTATTCTGGTAGGTTAAAAAAAAACATGTCTGGGTAGACTGGATGACAGTGTTTACATCATACCTAAAACACTAAGTTATTGTATTATTCATATCTTGGAAAATGCCTTATAGAGGTTGATAAAAATCTTTCCTAATATAACTAAATTCCAAAATGACAAAAAAAATGCATGAGGGAAAAATCTACAGCTCCTTCAGTGATCTTCTTTTCCTATTTCAATGAGAAGATGGGAATCTTAGACAGACATAATAATGTTTACTTATAACCCTCACACCTAGAACGCAGAGACAGTAAGATCAACGCAAGTTTGAACATGTATACCAGCCTGGAATACATAGTGAGTCCTAGGCTAAGAAGGGGAACACAATGAAACTCTGTCTCCAAAATGAAAAAAAAAAAAAAACCAACAAAAACATAAAAATACCAGAACAAAAATGATAGAATTCCTTCAGTATGTTTTTATTTAATCAATATGATTTCCCTACATCAATAATCATAACTCTTTTCTCAAAGTTAATTTCTCCTATAATGATGCTCAAATATACCATGTACACAAGCACACATTTTTCTGCTTTTAACTTAATATTAGATTAAATGTGACCATGCAGAAGAGGAATGTTACAAACCTAAGAGGTCCTTTTCCAACTTCCTAATCTTAGACTCCATTTTTAATTATGAAAAGAACACAGTCCAAAGAGAATATGTGGCTTGCTTAGAGTCAAAGGGAAGTAGTGGAAATGTTGAAATTAGATCTTATAACTATTGTCTAACATTTTGGAAAACTAGGGGTAGGGGTAAATATTATCAAAACATGTTATACAAATATCAAAACTCTCAAAGACAAAGTAAAAAAAATAAAACTATTTTATGTTTAAGGTAACTCAGAAGACAATGGATATAGATAACGACTAGGTCAATGCCACATATCCACTCTAAATATTGGCAATTAACATTGTTAGCAATTATCACTGTATTTCTTGATGATTTCAGGATAATTATAAGAAATTGCAAAGATAGGTCATCACTATGTGCTCCAATTTTATACTCCAGTCAAATTTAAAGAGATTGTATGACATTCAATGGAAATTTAATGCATGTTATTTAAAAGAAAAGTTTACACATTTTACCAGTGACAGCTTCACACAATCTGATTGTGTTCAACTCAGTCTCTTATTATCTATTCTAGGACATGAAAGAACAAAAATAATTTCTTCAAATGAGCAGAAGTAACTCTAATATTTCCAGTGTTATAGCAAAAATGATTTTATCTCCAAGCTAAGTCAGAACTTTAAGGAGTGAGCAAATGTAAGCACTCTTCTTCCTGTCAGATAGCGGAACACTGTTTTCCCCTATGCCTTTTATTTTAATACTATCTCAAACCAATATGAAAGAGAGATACATGCTAGCGTGCATGCTACCAAAAGATTCTAGCCATCAAATTTCAACAACAGCCCCAAAAGCCATAGCTTTCAAAGGAATCCAAGTTTCTCCCAGTACTCCATGGAACTGTGTAGTACAAGTGAATGCTAATGGAAAGCAATGAAAAAATCTGTTTAGCTTTTTTGATTTTGACTATGTCAAGTATCAGACAGGTGATTTTACTTCATTTATCATTAAGATATATCATAGTAACTAACTTATTAGGAAATAAATCAATATTGTATATAATATATGACTCTAGCAGTATAAAGTACTATAAAATTGAAAGGACAAGTTATAAAGTGACATGTAAAAAACAAATGTGGTTATGGTTTAACAATGGTTTAACTATGTTTGACCATGGTTAAATTATTGTTTTAAAAAATCAGAACTACTATTAGTCTTACCTTCTTTGAAAATTCCATTGCTTTTTGTTCACTTTCTTCAACTTTGGCCTTGTTTACACAAGCATCTATTCAGGTGAATCACAAATGATTAGAAATATATAACATAGAATCTTCAACTAATTTTGACTGCTAGTATATGATTCTGTACCTTTTACATGGATTATCATTAAAGATAGATTATTCTATACTATAATGTGCATTTACTACCACAATTTCTTTCTTTAGACTTAAAGCAAGAATACTCAACTATCCAAAATATCTTTGATATAATCATTACTGCAATAAAAATCTTCAATTATAATTCAACTTTTAAAACTACAGAATTCTTTTAAAAATTACACATTATTATGTAGAGGAAGGTAATAAAGACTCCATGTTCAAGATAATAAAATCTCAAAATTATCCTCTAAAAAGCTAGGAGACAAAAGTGTAATGACATTTTTCAGTTCAGGTTTTACAGGAAAAAAAATTTTATTTAACTTCTGATTTTTAAACAAAATGTATCATGTAGAAAGAGAAGAAACCTTAGATTTATAAACATCTAGTTAATAAACATGATGAAAATACCCTCTGAGACTAAACTTTGTACATTACCCCAATATTTCTCCAAAGAAAATCCTATTTCTGAGTTGCAGTATTATATAAATGATACAGAACAGCTTTATTACAGCAGTTGAATACTGGAGAGAATGCAATTGACCACCAAGAAATGCAAATTATTTTATATTAATACATGACTACTACTTCACAATATAAAGGAATACAATATCAAAACAGGAAATACAACATGAATGAATCTCAAAATTATGCTTCATGGAAAAAACAAACACAGAAAATATGTGCTATATATTTTAGAAAAAGAACCTGGAGAGAGAGAAAACTAAACTAAAATAAAGTCAGTATGAAAGAAACCAGCAGATGTGTCCTAAGCTGACATTTAGGATATTGAATACAATGATGATTTTATGTATATATTAATATCTAAATGTGTTAATTTATGTTTTAAGTATACACATACATACTTTAAGTATCTGTTCATTTCCTATGTAGTGATTAGCTTATATTATAAAATATTACAAGTTTTCTCAACTGAAATGTAAAAGAAGTAGAGCTCAAGTTCAAGTAGATTAAGGACCTCAACATAAAGTCAGATACACTGAATCTAATAGAATAGAAAGTGGGGAAGAGCCTTGAACTCATTGGCACAGGGAGAAATTTCCTAAACAGAACTCCAATGGCTCATGCTCTAAGATCAAGAATCGATAAATGGGACCTCATGAAACTGGAATGGTTCTGTAAGGCAAAGGGAATAGTCAATAATACAAATCAGCACCCTACAGATTGGGAAAAACTCTTCACTAACCCCACATCCAATAGAGAGCTAATATCCAAAATATATAAAGAACTCAAGAACCTAACCAACAAAAAAACAGACAACCCAATCAAAAACATGGGGTATAGAACTAAACCAAGAATTTACAACATAGGAATCTCGAATGGCTGAGAAGCACCTAAAGAAATACTCAAAGTCCTTAGTGATCAGAGATATGAAAATCAAAACGACCCTGAGATTTCGACTTACATCAACCAGAATGGCTAAGATCAAAACCTCTGGTGATAACACATGTTGGCAAGAATGTGGAGAAAGAAGAACATTCCTATATTGCTGGTGGGATTGCAGACTGGTACAACCACTCTGGAAATCAATTTGGAGGATCCTCAGAAGATTGGAAACAGATCTACCTAAAGAACTAAATACCATGCTTGGGAATATATCCAAAAGATGCCGCACCATGCTAGAGGAGCACGTGTACCACTATGTTCATTGGGGCCTTGTTTTTGACAGCCAGAAGCTAGAAACAATCGAGATGTCCCATGACAGAAGAATGGATACAGAAAATGTGATTCATTTACATAGTGGAATACTACTCAGCTATTAAGAACTAGGACCCTCCAGAATGCAACAGAGACCTTAGAGGTGAAAGACTATCTTGACTCAATAGGAGGGTCCTTAGATAAAATGCCAAACAGTATGGAAAAAAAAAAAAACTTATAGAGCCCACCTCCAGCAGAAAGGCATCAAGTGAGGGAGGAGGTCAAAACTCTGACACATAATTGTTCCTATCTGAAAGATCTACAGGAATGAAATGGAGAGGAGCTTAGGAAAAAAGGGCAGGCAACAGGCCTAAAGTGGGATCCAGCTCAAGAGGAGGTTCCAAGGCCTGACACTATTACTAATGCTATGATGTACTTACAAATAGGAGCCTAGCATGGCTACCCTCCAAGAGGCCCAACAAGTAGGTGTGTCAGATGCAGAAACTTACACCCAACCAATGGGCAGGAGCTGCCCTGTGGTTGAATTAGGGAAAGGCTGGAAGAAGTTGAAGAGGAGAACGATCCTGTAGGAGGACCAGCATTCTCAATTAAACTGGATCCCGAGATCTCTCAAACACTGGACCACTGAACAGGCAGCGTATACCAGTTTATATGAGGCCCCCAACACATATCTATCAGGGGACTGCTGGGTCTGGGTTCAGTCAGAGAAGATGCACCTAACCCTCAAGAGACTCTTGGCCCCAGGGAGTTTAGAGGCCTGGATGGGTAGTGGGTGGGTGGTGGAGACATTCTCCTGAAGACAGGGGGTTAGGGAGGAAGTATGGGATAGGGAACAGTCAGAGGATAGACAGTGGGGAGGGAAATCTGGAGTGTTAAAAAAATTAATAAATAAAAGGGAAATTATTTTATCTTATTTTATATGTATGTGTCTTTTATCTGCATGTATGTCTGTGCAGAAGATGCTCAAAGTGCCAACCACTGCAGAGACCTGAAGAGGACCTAGAACCAACCAGACTTATAGATGGTTCTAAGTTGTCATATATGTGATGGAAATCAAGTCAAGCTTCTCTTCAAAAGCAGGAAGTGTTCTTAACTGCTATAACCCTGTATCCTACTTCAAGTATTAATTTTTTATTGTAACAATGTTATAATATTACAGACAACAAGGAAAATGACATTGTCTAAAGGGGCTTTATATACATAATGCAAGTTAGAGTTGACAATGATTTTCATTTTGGTTTCTAATGGAACATCACTAAAAAATTTTAGTAAAGAATGTTATAGGATCTAAGAAAAATAATAGATATACAAAAATTTGAAATCAGACTAGACTATAATACTGAGGTTCATGTTTTATTCAAATAGGCATCCCTGTATAGCCTGGCTGATGCTGAAGCACTTAATAAATTTGTGTGTATTTGTGTATACATATGTATATTCTAATGAAATTACCTCAATACTAATCAATGACTACCACTACTGATAGCAATATATTCTGAAAAGGTGATGGGAAAATGTGTAAAATTTACAAATAAGAATGTTCAAATAAGCTGATTATTAAAAAAATGTGGTGAAAAAGATCAATTAGCTGATTTATTTATAATTTTAAAAACATAAAACCAAGCTAGATGTAACGACAGCAAAACAGTTAAGAGAACACAGGTAAAAATGATCATGATAGATTATAATATGGCATGTATTAGCATAGTCCCAATTTTAATGTGAACATGGTCAAATCTTCACAATGCTCTGCGAGATAAACAGCTTAGCAGTAGTTGCATTGACACACAAATATACATTAAAAAACACTTAAAATGTACTCTGTTGAATGGGGATTATCTTGATGTATCTCATATCTGTCATTGTAGAGATATTTCAATTGCCTACAGTAAGTATAGATTCCTTTTAGAAATGGAAATATATGAGAAATAATATTTAATGTCTGACCTCTATTGGTTTTCTGCCTAATGCCATAGAATAGAAAGTATTATAAAGATGGTATTCAACAATTTTTGTTTTCTTTCAAAAACAATCAAATTTATGCATCAACATAGGCAGTAATGGCGTGATTAGTTTTAAATACAATTCCCTAACTACAAACTAGCATATTACAAAATGAAAGTTTGTCATCACTGTTCAGAAAATAATATCCCTACTAGGTATTCTGTAACTATATAAGGTAATTTACTTACCATGTAAATTGTTTTTTCACATTTCACAACCAGAGTAGCATATCTATACAGACACTACTACACACAATTCCCAAAATCTTTCTGTGAGGATGAACTGAATTAAATAACAGGAGTCATGTTTCTAAAATGTAAGGTATTCACCTATTAAAACATCATGGCTTTCTGTGGGGTACGTGGCAGACTTTCAACTGACTCAGTACTGCTGAAACTCAAAGAGAACCTATAAAGGAGAATTCTTATGATCCTCCAAACTAACAGTTATAACAATTGAACAGCCACAGCAACAATGAATTACCAGATACTAATAGAAATTCAGTGAGAGTTCTACACTTAAAAAGTGCTCAGGCAGAAGGCATGAAATGTGAGTGACAGTAAAGCGCATAATCCATACCTATGAGATGAGAGAAATCAAAGTCTATGCGTTGCCTGTACTTGAAGTCTGGGTCCATGCCACTGCAGTGCAGCACTATCTGTGAAACACACTCCTCAATTATTTTATAATATTGTGGCCTGTAAAAAAGAGAAAATATTTGAGAGTACTATTCTACTTGCATCAATCAATTTTCTTATAAAGAGATTCAGAATGCAAAAGGAACTCAGGTTATTTTTTCCCCCAGGGCCAAGAAGGAAATAATTCCACTAACATTTACACTTCTTTAGAGAAAATATGATTAAGGCTTAAAGGCATTCTGAGCATTAGGGGGCCAAATGGAGTGTGGTGTAATTGACGAAAAGTATGTACAGACTCAATATTTTAGTTTGCAAGGATTCATGCTTGTGTTCAAAAATACTTATCGACCTTAACTATCTACTTAAGGTATTGTTTCTAAAGTTAATGAAAATAAATGATCCCTTAGTCCTAAATCTATGAGCACAGAAACAGTTATAGACAACCACAAGTTCTCTTTAAAAAAAAAAAAAAAAAAAGCTCTGTTTCTTGGTATTGGGTGGCATGTCTTGAACTCAATGCATAGCATTTACTCAGGAGAGTCACACTAGCTTAGAAAACTGGGCTGAGTCATTTCTGTTACAGACTAATGTGAAGACCTATGTATGAAGCATATTTCTTTTAAAAATCTGTTTTATAAAATCATATACATTTAATATGCATAGCTACGGTTGCAATTTGTGTGATGTGTCAAAGGTTTTAAAACACACCATTTTTCTGTAATCTCCCAAGGTAATTTTGGCTTTAAAAATGACCACTGACTGGAAAAATAAAAATAAGGGACATTTTGCATTAAATGCAGGACAAATTGTGGAAGATAAATTGTCATGGGCTAATAAATTCAACAGTACTTCAGAAAGATATTACATAACACAAATTATGATATGCACATCTCTAAATATAGCTTGTAAAACTACTAAAAACTTGAAAATGAATAAAATCAGACTCTAATTAATCTTCTGCATATTTAATTATCTGTACAAACCATGTTCCCATGCACCTGAATAATCATGACCACTGTATCTCCACTATTAAGTATTACTGTTGATAGTGCTTTTAAAGAAAGCATGGATTAGTTTTTTCAACATTTTTCTGTCTCCTCAACATCATGTTGCTGATCAAATCACTGTATTAGCCTGAAGGAAAAAAAATCACCTTATGCTATTTTAGAACTGTTGATTTTTATTGCCAATACATTCTGGAAGTGTTCCTTTTAAAACTCTTATAGCAAGATTTGAGAAATCAAGGAACATATGATGCCATAATAAGAGTATAAAGCAACTATGAATATCTTGAACGGTCATTAACATTAAGACCATGGTCACGAGCTTATAGATAATTTCAGTCACTCATAAATGTGTTCTTTTGTTTCCAGGTTTTACATATAGACATTATTATATATTCAAAGCCTGAACTCTTAGTTATTATCATATTCATTTATCTGAAAAATAGTATCATTGGACAAAACTTAAATAGAAACAATAATATTTTCCTAAATTTAAAGATCACACATTTTACTGAATACTATGAAAAGAAATGATAAAAGCTTACTTGTTAAAATAGACAAGAATTAAAAAATTCTAACAGTTCGAATGTTTTCATTGGGTTGCCAGTATCAAGCAGAAAAATTCATTACAGACTCAATAATATATGACAGGTTAATTTCTTCTTAAATTCTGTTTGCTTGGGTGCACCATAGTTGTATGCAGCTATCTTTTCTGGCCCAATTAAAATAAATGAATTCTTTTTTAAAATGTTGCCTAAAGTAGTAAAACCCTTATATTTTATGTACATATAATACATATATTTCCTTGGCCCTACTACTTTGTTAACTTTCTTTTGATATCAAATTCAAATTATACATGTAGTCCTCTCAGATATGAATCTTACCTGATATAGTAATCATTTCTGATGAGCAGAAAGTGTTGAAGAATAGATAATAAGTAACCTTCAGCAGCAGTGTCTTTCAGCATATTATAGAGAAGATGGTAGACTTCATTCATATCAGTAGAAAGTGAGTAAAGGAAAACAGCAAAGAATCTTGATGAATAGTACATTTATGACTGAACTGGCTAATTTTTAAAAATCAAAACTGTCACTTGGTTTCTATTATTGTTATTAATGCATCAATTTCATGTTATAGCATTTAAACATCTACAGCAAAAAATTAATCCTGTCATTATAGAAAGAAGCCTAAAGAGTTTCCAAGACCTCTTGGGTGTCAACACATTCAATAATCATTCATTATACCAACTTCAGATAATAGCTAGGGCCATTCAAACCAGAAAACCATCAAGTGAAAAAGAAGTATTGCCTTGATCTGTCTCTGGTTCCAATAGAGACACTGCTATTCTATATTTATTATCTAATAAAAAAAAGTCAAGTAATCACTCAGCTATCAAAGATCACAAAACTATCTTTTTAAAAACTATATAAGAAATAAATCGAATGGACATTGGAATACTTTTTTCTAAGATATGAAAACTAGTCCTGTAAACACTATTCGTAATCTAGAAAACAATTTAAAAGTAGACTCACATTATATGTACTGAGGACCAGGAAAGTCCACTTAAAATAAACATAAGATGCAATCCAACATCTGGCCAATACAGATGCCACTGCTTGCAGCCAACAGTCAGACTGAGCACTGGGACCCCAATAGAGGAGTTAGAGAAAGGACTGATGGAGCTGAAGGGGTTTGTAACCCCATAGGAAGAACAAGAATATCAACCAACCAGACCCTTCAGAGCACCCAAGGACTAAGCCACTACCCAACGAGTACACATGGAAGGACCCATGGCTCCAGCTGCATATATAGCAGAAGATGGCCTTATCTGGCATCAATGGGAAGGGAGGCCCTTGGTCCTGTGAAGGCTGGATGCTCCCAGTGTAGGAGAATGCCAAGGCAGTGAGGTGGGAGTGCTTGGATGGGTGGGGGATCACCCTCATAGAAGCAGGAGGAAGGGGGATAGGATAGAGGATTGGGGGGGGGGTGGCGACCAGGAAAGGGGATAGCATTTGAAATGTAAATAAAGAAAATAGCCAATAAAAAAAACATAAAGTGGGTAGTAGAATTAAAAATACAATATATTACTGTAACCCTACATGACAGTACTGGGTTAAAGTATCATGAGGCTCCTAAACGGTTACAGCATATATCAAATGACGGATTATATAAAGTAATAAAAGGTATGTTTATTGACCAAAATGAAAGGTATTTTTTTTTATTTATTAGTGATGCTGGTACAGACTGCTGTTATTCATCTTGAAAGAGAAATTATTAGAAATCATTTTCTATGATAATACCATTTCTAGTCCTTGTATGTACTAGACATACAAAAAATATTATATATATAATACTTTTATGTAAGGAGAGAAGTGGATATGAGTTTTAAGGAGTGACATAAAGTTTCAGTTTGTCTGGAATTCTGAAAGAAGAAAGGAAAAATTAGAGGCAGAAAAGCACAGCTCTGACTCTGAAGTGTTTTCCTAATTCAGAGAACCCAAAAGCATGGATTGTAATGAATGGGAAACAAACAGCAGTGCCATAACAACCCTATCTTAAATCTCAAAAAATTTCACATCAGATACAAGAAAATTGTATGCTGTTGTATTTGACATGGGTACCTTTAAAATATTGCTTTGCTATAGACAGATACTATTTTATCTAACAATTTTCCTATTAAGGAACACAAATATCTGATAAGAAATAAGATCTCTTTGCCAGAGAATTGTATCTATAAGCAGAGTACCACTTAAAATACACAATGTCTCTTAGTGTTACATATGAACTAAGGAACATTTCCTCCTTCTTATCCATAAGACAGACTGCCTTAGGCACTTAGACTCCTGTATATTCAAGACCACTAAACATGATACATCCTGTAGTACAGTAAGACATTGGGCAGATTTCAATAGCCTGAGTATAACATCTCAGCATAGATGTACATGAAGCATAGCATCATAGTACAGTCTTGATACGAAAAAACAAGTTATAACTGTTCATAGGCAAGAATTCTAATAAGAATATGAAAAAACTCCTCAGTTCCTGTTTTCAACATGTACTAAAATTAGTATTTTGTTTGTCAAAGGATATTCCATTTCAGCTCGAATGTCATTGAGACGGTGGGATAATTCAGTTAGGTCATCTTCTTTGTTCTCTTCAAACACTCTCAACTGAATATCAAGCTCATCATTCTCTTTCTCTTTAAGACTCTATTATAAAAAATAAAATTCAGCAAATGAATGACAATTTAAGATTAGCATACTTACTTATCAGGGACAAAGCAAAATGATTCATATGAACACAAATGAAATTTCGAATACTGACCCAGGATGTTGATTTCCTGAATGAGAGAAAGAAAGAAGGAAAGCAAGAAAGGAAGAAAGGAAGGAAAGAAGGAAGGAAGGAAGGAAGGAAGGAAGGAAGGAAGGAAGGAAGGAAGGAAAAAACTTAAAGAGAAAGGGAAAGAGAAAGAAAAGAAATGTATCTAAAGTTTTTTTTTTTTTTTTTAATTTTAAAATGAAAGAACATTATACCATTCTTTGTGTTTTCTTCCCATACCAGTGTCTGGACTATTCACAATAAAGTATTAACAACCACTTCTATACCAACACTAATTGCTAACAACCCAAATTCAATGTCATCATTTTGACTCAACATACTCATCAGAGATCAAAAAGAAAACCATGCAGTTAGAACATTCACATGTGCACCAAGAAAATAAAGCAAATATAGATCAACTGTGTTAATGAAGAACAAATGCAAGGATATATTCAAGCACAACAGTCCCAAGTATGGCCTGTAAATATTGTAAAAACAAATTTGTTATGAATGATATTTTGTGATTTTAAAGTTATCGGGTATTGAGATTTGTTTTAAATCAAGGTATAGCTAGTCACAACGCCAATATTATTTTCATTTTCCCTTAGCCTGATCACAAAATACCATCTTGGGCATCAAAGATTTGTTTTTGTAATACATCATAAGCACATGCATTACAAACCTCTGATAATTTTACCAGTAATAATATAAGAAAAGTTTGGAAGCATGCCACACTAGAGATTGTTGGCTTAATATATATCACCTGGAATATCTCTTAATATTTGTCCATTAAGTTGCAGCTTTGAAAAGTCAAATCGATAATCATAAGTGTGGATGCTCAAGGGTGATACCAAAACTGGCTTTATGATGTTCAGAGCTGAGCTTGAGTTCTAAAAAGAAACGCAAGTAAGGTGTACTTCAAATAACATAAACAAAGAAAATGGGATGTGTATCTTCTTTCTATTTTGGTTTCTACTTTTATTGAAGAACAATGAGGAAAACGGATATAATGGCTACTGATGAAAGACAACCCAAAACAAACATTTTTGGTGTTCTTTCTTTGAATCTCCATACTTAGAATTTACTAATTGTTTACATACTAAACATGTAAAATAAATTTTAAATATGTCTAAATAATTTCATATAAATCATATAAAAAATAGAATTATTTCTACTTTATTTTTTCTAAATTAAGAACTTGCATTAGAACTATTTCCAAGAGAAAGAGATTTATTGGAATACAGAATTATGTAATACTTATAAGTCATATTGACATGTGAGAAGGATGTCACATCCAAAAAACTTACAAAATATCAAAAAATGCATTTCAATAGTACCAGAACTTAATTACAAAATAGAAAATTGTATGCACAATTAAATATTTTCAAGGAAAATAATAACAAATGAAGTATTTACATTATTTAGCAAAATATATGGATGTGTACATATAAAAGATATTAAGTGTTCTTAATTATATTCTAACCATAATACATATATATAAACACATATTCATTTATGTTGATAAATTTTCCTTTCAAACATCAGTCTAAAAGATATCATATTAAATACTTGAGAAAATAAATATTTGATGGCTTACTTAACCAAACATTACATAGTAAAAAATAAATAAGAAACATATAACAGCCATATCATACTTTAGCACATAATAAAAAGATTTTAAATCCTATTATAATCTTCAAAAGGATTTAAATTATGCCAATTGCTTACAAACATTATATTTTGCTGCACTGTTCCTTATAACCTTATTTACTTAATAGGCAATTTGTTTATCTAAACAAAAGTAGAAATTTTAAAATAAATTGATGTAACTTATTTCAAACTCAAATATATATTTAAAAAGTTGTTATAGGGGCTGGAGAGATGGCTCAGCGGTTAAGAGCACTGACTGCTCTTCCAGAGCACCTGAGTTCATTTCCCAGCAACCACATTGTGGTTCACAACTGTCTGTGAGGGGCATCCAATGCTGTCTTCTGGTGTGTGTGAAGACAGCAACAGTGTACCCACATACATGAAAGAAAGAAATAAATTTTTAAAGAACACTTTGCTATAGAAAATAAATCAATTTATTTATACCAAACTACTACTAAAGCAAATTCATCAAATGTGAATAATCTATATTACATTTAAGAGCAAGACTATAGCTACACTGATAGAGGTACTATGAAAATAAATGTTCACATAATATGCTAAAATTAATTTATTTGTCATGAAGAGTCTAATAATTAAATATAAAGCTTTCACTATTAAAATTATTGAATTGGTTTTAAAATCTACTGAAAGACTAAACTATTTTCCCTACCAATTAATTTTACTAGAAAGTTATAACTGTTGATCTACATGCCAATCTCAAATATGCCTGCTTTTATTAAACTCTATGTTAGAAAAAGAGAAATCCTCTTATTTGAGTTGCCGATAAAATAAGGATATATAAATAAGAACCAGTTGACAAGTTAACGCTTACCTATTAATATATTTGAGATTCAGTGACTATACAAAGATGTTGATTGTAATTATATAATTCTTTACATGAAAATATTTAGTTAATTGGTGCAAATTATGTACTCATTAACATACAAGGAGCATCTAGTACATACTGAAGTATGACCATGTTATCTTTACTAAATCCTGATAATTAAATGACAACAATAACAAAGAATAAAGAAATGCATAAGAGTAACAAAAAAAGATCCCCAGTATATTAAAGGCCTATTGGTCTAGATTTTATTTTTAATGAAAAATACCAGGGAAGTTTATCTTAAAAAAACACTCCTAACCCACTCTACATATGATTTTGACAGTCTTTCATCGAGCAAGGATATATTCTCTCAACTCACACTTAAGAGCCATGTTTAGGCATATTTAAGTTGATCTTCTAAGAAAAATATTTGAGAATCACTACAGGATGTTTTACAAAACTTCAGGACAAGAAACATAATGATTTCCATTTCCTTCAGGCTGAGAAGTCAGAGATTTGAAGAAAAACATAACAGAGATGTGATAGTTAAAGAAAAAAATATCTACCCCCATCCAAGAAGCTGTTCACATTTGAGAGCTGCTTGGAGAGAGAAATTCAATTTTCATCAATGAAATGAAACTTGTTATATACAGCATAAACCATGTTTTTGTTGGTTTTGATGTGTTTCAAAGAGATACAGAACATGAAGTTTGCTAGGTATAGGGGTGAGGAAAGATTTTGGAGGATTGGAGAAAGAGAAAGAATATAAAATCCACTATATGAAATTCTCAATTCATAGATAATATTATTTTTAAAAAGTCATATTCAGAAAATATCTATAATAAACCACATATAAGGTAAACACTGTGTACTAGAATTTACAGAGTGAGGGTACTCAATTATCACAGAGAGACTACAAAACTATTCCAAATATAGTTTATAATTACTGCAATTAGAATGGAGATTCACATTCAGTGAAGAAATGAAAATGTTTCTCTTTGAAAAAATTCTAAAGCAACCTAATAAGAATACTATATTTAAGCAAAGTATCCTGAATATCATAAACAAATATATTTATATACATACATTGACTACAAATGAAATCAATGTAAAGTATAAAAAAGAAAGATGTAAAATATTTAAATGAAAAATGAATTTTTAAAATAAAGAAATGAATAAATAAAAACTTGGCATTCATGTTGTGGACTCTCAAAATTAAGAGAAAATAATCCCCTTTTGATTAAGTCAAAAGGTATTATGTTTGAGTCACCTCATTAATCGAATTAAGAATCAGCCATTATATAGTGAAAGCACTACTACCATAACATAAAAAAAGAAAGCTTACAGTATAGCTAATGTTTTATTTCAGGCAATAGCAAAAGATGAACTTGTTCTCTGCTTCAAAATGTATTTTTATTTGAAGAGATAAGAAAATTAAAAGTTCAGTAGCATAGTAAATAGATACATTCAACTTACAGGGAGCATTGCTTTTAGTCCACAACGAAGAAATTCATTCCTCAAATGAATTCGAAAGTCAAGATCATATGGAGAGGTAACAAGTGCATTTATGAACTGCATGCAGGCCACCTACAAGGAGACAGTAAATTTAATTTATATAGTTAAGTTCGATAAAGATATATTTAGTTAATATATGAACCTTAACATATTCATCAAAGGCATTTTTATATGATAAAACAACAAATGCAAACATTTCTATATATATCATGATGGTTATTACTTTGTATTATAAACAACAATATTATCAATCGGGATTATGTTGTCTTACATAATTTAACAATGGTGCAACAGTTAAGTGTATTTTCTTTGGTGAACAATATGAAAGGATATTTAAATTGTCTTAAGAAAGCATAAATTCCCAAAGAATAACCACAAAATCCCTTGAAAAGGTCACAAAATGCATCCTTCATATCTAGTTGCCCTCAGATAGTAAGATTACTAAATTCTTCATGGGTATAAATAAACTCCAATCTCAATCAAATAAATCCATGGAAGTATATGACATAACTTTGAGATATCACTCTGTTAACTTGCATTTTTCCATGATTTTATCAAAATACAGTTACACAAAATATGTGAGATACTGAAATACATAACTTAGAAAAGTTAATTAAATGTAAAAATTTATTTAGATGAACTAATATTAATTAGAAAGCACTATGATACACTGGCTAATATATATTGTATAATAATAAATACATGAATATTCTTTTTGAAATAAAATAGTTCATAAATAGATAGTGGAAATTTTCTCTACCATTATTTGAATTGCTATTATTTAAAGAAAAGAAAAAGAAAAGCTTTACTTTTGGAATTATAAACCAGAAGTCAAGAAGAGCTGACTACAAGAAATCTCAGAAAAAAATACCAAATTAAAAAAAATGTTAACCATATATAAAAAAGACAAATAAACTAAAAATATTGGGGAAAAATTTGACAAAAGAAAAATATTTCAAATAAAATTTGACTTGACTTCAACACACCTTGCATTGTAAGTTATATTTTTAAAACAATGAAAAAACATTGAATGGTAATTCTTTTGCTTTTTTATCAAAATACTGGACGCTCAAGTTATTGGACAAATGAGGCTATTGTACCAAATCTACCAGCTCTTCTACGTATGTACTTTAATCAGTTTAATTGTACAGTTTCTGTTCATGGATTAGTCAGTTGCCCTACATCTCAGCAGTGTTTTCTAAAACTCTAATTTCATAATAATTTGTAGAATATCTGATAACAAGCATTTTATTGACTTCTGGTTTATAATACCAAATCTGGCAAGGAAAGTCAAATGGTTTTTGTTTAATGAACAAAGCTAAAGTTGTTAATAACATTACTAGTACATTACACTGTATTTCAACTAGTAGGAATGTTTGAGTACCAGCATAAACATTTAGGCAACTTTATATGTGTATATATTTTATGTTACCTTAAAGGAAATATTGAATATGTTATTGAAAATTTTATGTCTACTTGAGTACTGGCCTCTCCTTTTTAAAATAAAAAAATGTATAAATCTAGAGCCTCAGTAGGCTATTATATATGCTCATATATTGGTTAGAGTCCTATATTAATGTACTTTTTTGAATGAGTCTGTTAAATTACAAATATGACATGAATGTACAAGCCAATGTACATGACTATTTCAAAATTATTACACAGGAAATTTGCCATCAGCTAGGGTTCTTTTGCCAGAAAAAAATTCTAGCCTCATTATATATATTGATAACTTTCAAGTACAGACAACATTCCCATGAGAAAAATAATCAGTCTTGTAAAACAATACCTTTTTAGAATTAGAAGTATATTATTAAGGACATGAAAAATAGTAACAGTCAAAACTGACAAATATATCAATGTGAATATGGTATTATTTAATAAGAAAGAATGTACTGCCATTAAATACTTCATATGTAATATATACAAACATAGCTGAATACTTAAAATTAAGAAATTGAACACAGTCTATCATATAAAATAATTTGGAAATGCTTTAAAGCCAATACTCAAATGAGTAGAGGCAACAGGTGTCATTTATATAGCATTCTAAGTTCTACAAGGTGTCTGACTAGTAACATATAAATGGCAAATTAATTTGCAAGGAAAGTAATTTTATAGACATAAACTGCATTAATATATGAAAAGAAACTCATTTTTCCATTTCTATGTTATAGTTATGCCTCTCAGACAATAATAACTTAGGACTTCAAAATTTAAACGATCAAAACTATCATAAATGTAATAATTAATTATTTTAAGAGGCATAATATATTATTAGGATATACCCATTTGTGGATCAAACATACAAAATTCAAATAGGTAATTGCAAAAACATAAACTCTTATCAGCTGTATTATTTAATTTTTATAAATTACTATACAATATATTAGATGATTTACATAATGTACGATCTGAAGTTACTCTCATAGAAAACATGAGACAGGTATTACTATTATCCTTTTTACTCACATGGAGAATTTGAGGCTTTCAGCAGATAAATAACTTATTCAAGGTGAAACAGAAAATTATATTTCTAATATATTGTATTTTAATACAAATAGAAAATAAGTCAACAATGTTCCAGGTAACATAAAAACTCCACTCATAGATTCATGCAATCAAAGATTCTAGGGCTATATGATATGATAAAATGAATCTGTTATATCATAGTTGATAAATTAGGAATATTTGCCATTTTAGCTACACATTAAGTATAAAAGCCTGAATTAAATTAACAATATGTTGTCTATAATAAGTAAGAGTTATCAAAATTCTTACTGAAATGATATAAATATAGTAAAAATGAGGAAATGATGCTTGGTTTGAAGTACATTCTATCCCATATAATACCATGAACTAAGCTTGAACTAATATAGAGAGCATCCTATCCTCCAGATAAATTTTTTTTTTTTTTTTTTTTTTTTTTTGGTTTTTTACAGACAGGGTTTCTCTGTGTAGCCCTGGCTGTCCTGGAATTCACTCTGTAGACCAGGCTGGCCTCGAACTCAGAAATCTGCCGGCCTCTGCCTCCCAAGTGCTGGGATTAAAGGCGTGCGCCACCACCGCCCGGCCTCAAATGAATGTTTTTTCTTTCACCTTTTCTGTCTACCAAGGCACTCCATATTCAGTGTGAATGTACATTCAAACACATGCAAGTGCATGTTCACAGGATCACATGTATGAACAGTAAAGAACACTACCATTCAAAAAAAAAAAGGATCGTTTAATCAATGTTAACTTAGATTGAAACTAAATCAAGAATTTGGCTTCACTATCTATAGTCCAATGGCTCACAAAAAAAAAAAAGGGTAATTTATAGCTACCACTTCAGACGAAGTGGATAAAGAATACTGCAGGAGGTTTGAGTGAATAGCATTGCATGGAAGACATTAATGAAGATAGGGTTATGGCATCCTTTGAGCTAAGCTCTGAATAATTACAAACCTCATTCCCAAATAACGAAATTTTCAAAACTTTGATACTGAGCTTCCAAGGATATAAATCTTTAAAGATGTAACTAAACTCTATTGTCCTCTTTAGAGCAAAAATCAATCTGCTTTCCAAATAATCCATTGCGAGAGATCAGAAGTAAACAACCTAAAATACTTTAGTCCAACAGGTTCATATATGGATGAATTTTTTAAAAAACCTATAAAACTGAGGTGATCTCTGTGAGGTCACCTGGACAATTAGGCAAAAATGGGGGACTAGAAAATCTTATTGCACTACCGGAGTCTTTATACACACTATGATGTGCTAATGTAGCATTGGTAAGTACAATTTACCTTCACTTCATGTGAGAAACAATACAGTTTCTGCTTTATAATAAAAAAAATTCGATGAGAAGCAAATGTTTAAAAAAAAAACACGGAAAGTCAGTAAATTTTTTCCGTTAACTACAAATGTGCAGGAGTAGGACCATAATTCATATTTTAAACCAATAAAAATAAGCAATGCCTATTTGTATTAAATTGTTTTTGATATGCATTTAATAAGTATCACTTATACTATATGTGAATAACTGAGTGGATGCATATAAGAATAAATTAATAAAAATGGAATACTATGAGCATCTTCACCAAAGAGCTCAAAAATAAAAGAAGTTTTTATTTAATGAATAGGCTTCAAAAACTGCAAACATTTGTCTGCCTGTTTAATCACAAGTCATAGAGTTATAGAGTACAGTAATTGCCAACTCTAGGGCATTCTCAGACAGATTATCCATATTGCCATTAGCTGTGATAAATTGTGCTTTTAAAATTTTATTGACACTGTCACACATTTGACCTTATTAACTACTCTGTTGACATTAACAAGATCTTTCTTTATCCTAGCCACAGCAGGAGTTAGGGGAAAGATGGTTTATGTCAAAATAAGTACCTACCAAGAACTATACAAATGTACAGTGCAAGTTGATTGAGTAAAAAATAAATGGAGAAGGATTTCCAAGCAAAAGAATTTATGTACAAAGGTATGGAGGTATGAGGAGGAAATTGCCTAACATGTTCATAAAGCACAGCATAGTATGACTACATCAGAAACTATATGAAGATGAGTAGTGAAATATGCATTTAGAGAAAAAGCAGTAAGCAAATGATGAAGTGTGCTTTTATTTATTCATTTGGGGGAAAAGGGACACAAGGATTAGATTTTAATCCTAGGTCGTAACAACACTTTGGAGGATTGTAAGCAACGATGTACCAAACCTGAATGTCAGAACAATGACTTTGTGTAAAAGGATTTAAAGGGTTAGAATGAAGGTTAAAAATTCTTTTAAAAAATCAGAACAAAATATAAGATAAATAGAATTCCCTGAAAGTAAAAAAACCAAACCAAAACGTAACAACAACAAACTGGCAGCAGAATGATGACAGAGAACTACTATGCTTAGAAGGAAGTACAAAAATAGCTAAGTAAAATCTACTATGATCTTATTTAAGGATTGCAGAATGCATTTAGTTAAAGTGGATTTAAAGACAACTATTACATTTCTGTTGTGTGTTAACTGTGATCAGGAATACAGGAAAAGGTTAGGTCATGGGGTGAAAAAAAATTGATCAGGGAAGCTAAGGAAGTAGAACAGGACGATGCATAGAGTTAAAGGCAACACAAAAGGTAAACATACTGTGTTTGAAAGGTTAAGTGGATTAGGTAAGCATAGAGCTGAACACAGAAGGATGGAAAGGACAGTGGTCACATCATCAAAATTAGAAAAATAAAGAGCTAAAGATCCCAAGAAAAATCTTTCTCTCATACACAAACATTTGATTTTCATTTTCATAGATATACATGGGAACATAGATCCTAAAATCAGAAGAATGGTGCATGAGAGATACTGGAGATCAACATAGGACAGAGGCAGGAGCGAAGGGGAGAGAAGCAGAGATGGAGGATGGGCAAAAAAAAAAATTTGCTTGGAAATGCTATTGTGATTCAAATTAATTAGATTTATCATTAGTTTTTAAACCTAATTTGAAAACTAAAATAAACACTTGGAATCAGCAAAATAAAGGGCAAAAAGCTGTAAGAATCATTATGTAAAACAGAACAAAAAAGAGGAGCATAGTATCATGAAAGTAAAGAGGAGAGCAGGCATTTAGAAAGTTTTGATCAATAATGCCAAATCTGCTGCTCTTCATACAACGGGAGTCACTAATACATACCATTGTAAGAATAAAAACAATTACTTAACTTATAAACAAACTGAAAAGTGAAGGTATGCTTCAATTCAGAATTTATCTTGCTACAAAAAATCCAACTCTATATGTCCAAAATTTTTGAATATATATATGTATGTATGTATATATATTCAATGTATTCATATGTATATATATACATACATATATATATATATGTATATATACACACACACACATGGATGTGTGCATTGTCTTCTATATTCTATTGTAAAATCAATGGCAGATATGGGAGCCTCTATTTTCACATAATATAAGCCGTTCTTGACTCCCAGTATCATTGAGTACTGTTCTCTATTAGAAAACACAATATCAGTGACATTCTTCTCCCTCTAGGAAAACTTCAAGTATCATCTAATTAGGTACTACTTCTATACTTCTCAGATTTGCTGAGTAATTTAAATGAGCTAACGTATGTAAATTGTTTGAAAGATCATGTGGTATATCTCTTACAAAGGATATTTTAAATTTTTAACTTGTAGGAGTCTTATAAAATATTTAGTTAGGCATCAAAGACATGAATTTGAGTAGGGAGAGAAATGTGCCCTTCACATGAATCAGGAGATCTGCTGGAAATCAGTTATCTATTAAGCTATGGAAGCAAGTGAAAATATGCATGGAGAAAATAAACCTGTATATTTATGAGCTCAGACATGTTAGTGAATATAGATATAAGATGATATAAAAATGATAATTGGTAAGATGAGTGATAGAAAATAGGCAAAATGTTCCTGGAAAGTCAGAAGAAAAAAATGCAGTAAAAACACAGAATAAGCAGGGGTATTCAGAGACCAAGCAGAAAGAATGGTGCCCAGAGAAGCAAAGAAAATAATTTTTTTCAAAAAGGACATGCTGATCAATGTGACAAGTAGCCACGACTAAGAGGAAATCATTGGATTTTGAAATTAGACCATCATTAAAGTTTTGTTTTGTGTTGTTTTAATATTGGAACTGTGAGAAAACTCAGTTGTGAGAGATAAGTTAGAAAATAGAGGAAGTATGTATAGATTATTCCTTTAGAGACGTGTACTACAAAATGAAAAGGAAGATGAGAGGCCAGCAACTGTAAATAAGTTGAAGTGAAGGAAATAAAGTGTGGGAGCCTGCCCAGTGCAAATAAGCTGAAGGAAAGGCAATGAAGAGTGTGGATGTGATTTATCCTCAACCTGTTTCTTCAACCACTGAAAGTAATGAAAATCCTATCATAGCTGACTAGAAACATCTGTAAGAAGTTGTTAGTTTAAAATATAATTAGTTCAGTATTTTAACAGAATTACTTCATGACATTCTAATAAGAAGTCTCAGGACACTACCAAAATAGAAACGTAATTCTGTTAAAATACAACACGAATTACATTTTAAACAACAGATTTTAACTTTTGTTTTTAATTTCACTATTCTCAACAAATTTTACAACTTTTACAGGATATTTCCTCATTCACATTAAATATGCCTAATAAACCTACTTCACAATTCTTAGGAGAGTACTAGGCTCTGTATATAATAAATTACTAAATTTTGTAGCTCATTAAAATAGGAAATTTCAAATTGTAGTTTGCATATGTTTGCATCCATAATCAGTATTCAACAATTTCTTGAATATTTAGCAAGATGTCTCTAATTTCTCCATATGGTACTTGTTAAACACTTGCTACTTAATCATTCTATTCTGTGCAGCACCATGAAGGCCAGAGAATGTCAGTAGTGTTTCATTGTCTGGGACATACTACTTTAAAATGACAATGTCACTTTAATATGGAGGTGCAACTATAATGAACATACAATCCATTTCTAGATGCTTATATCACAAAGACATAAGTTCAAACCATCACTCTAAGTTCTAAGGGCTGTGTGGTTCTGAGATGATTAATTACTTAGCCTGTTTGCAATTCAGTTCCCTGGTCAGTAAACTGAAGATAATTCAGATTTTTTTAACAATATAAATGTACTTGCCTGTATATAGGAAACTGTTCTAAATGTAATGAAAACATTGATTCTAAATAAAATATGAGAGTCCTCTTAATCTTTTGAAGCAAAGTTCAAGTTTATTATATGCATGTCTGGCAGTGAAAAATTCTAGTTGGGTAAACATAAACAAAACGTTAAGAGAAAAAATCTAAAAGTGCTTTAACTAGAAAGTATGAAATTCTATTGAGTCGGACATAAGAAAATGAGTAACTCTGCAAAAGACTAGAAAACACTATGGTGAAAATCTCAATTTTAAAAACACTAATGCATAAGATGCATACAATAAAAGTTTATCAACATACTCATCATAGTAGAAGTAAAATACTTTTAAAATATCCAAAAAATTAATTTATTACAATTCTACAGGTTCTTTCTCTCTCTCTTTCTGTCTCTCTCTCTGTCTCTCTGTCTCTCTCTTTCTCCTTCCCTCCCTCCCTTTCTCCCTCCCTCCTTCTTGGCCAGTTTATAACTGTGAGAAAAATAATGTCAATATTTTATAACACAATAAAAAATATCAATGGTTTGTTTCACTTGAAGCAGAAAATTTTTGCATGTACTTACTATAAAATAATGCAAAAAATTAAATAGAGAAGCAAAATCTCTTTAAATGATGATCTTCATAGAACATCACATGGTATATACACTAACACAATAAGCACTTTGATATCAAATTCTGATTCATACACCTGACTGCTTAAAACCATACCTGAGTATTTTATTTCATTTACTCAAAAGCCTACAAGCTCTATTAAGTTGTTCAGATAATAGTACTGACTGAGGTATTAGCCATTTTGTCCAGATTACTGCTAAGGCCTAGATTTCAGAGTAAATATGAAATTATGTTATCAATGATATTAATGTGTGACATCTATGTAATAATGAGAAGCAATTTCCTTAATTTTCAGTGATGTAAAATAAAAACAAACCACTGAGAGTAACACAAATAATTATACTTTTATATTCTGTTTATATTTATATGCCAGCTAAAAGGTGGTGTAATAACAGGTACTCCAAAAAGTGGAAAAACGAATCTTCAAGTGATTCAAGACAAAATGACCCCACCTGGAGATGTAAGGCTTCATTATTTTCTAAGCCTTCCACAATTGGTGAAAATCGTTCTCTGCTATTTCGTTCAGCTGCAGCAGTGATACCCCCTAAGAGTTTGTCTAGACTGTAAGCAAAACAAGAGAAAATAGAAATGAGAAATACTTCTTATGTACACATAAGCATAGTTCATTCTATATTTTAAAATTAGTGCTTGATATTGATACAAGGCATTGCAATTTTCACATATTTTTTAAGCCAACAAATCTGTTAAATACTCATAATATGTAAGACAATGCTTTAAATAATCCCTCCTACAGAGTAGCTAAACTGAGCTATGTAACACATGTATTATTTCACATGCTAATTTTTTGTATGAACTGTTTGTGTTATGTGTTCCAAACATTTATCTACAAATTTATACTATGCTTCTTTTTCATGGGGAACTTCATTTCATGTTAACATACAAGATAAAGTAAAATATACTAGTATAACAGTACAAAATAAATGCATCTAGCTGATTCAATTAAAGAAGTCAAATTGAGGTCTGCAAGGATAGCTTAAAAGTTAATAGCACTGACTGTTCTTCCACAACAATTTACAATACTCAGTGAGTTGAGTATGGTCTTGTGCATGTGCATATATGTGTATCTGTGAATGTCTTGTGTATGTATGTGTGTCCTGTGTGTGTATCCTGTTTCCCAAAATAAATTTTTGAATTTTTGACACATTTCCAATTGACTAATAATGTCTTCAGTGAGTCAAAATTTCATTTATTCACTTTAAATTTAATCTTTAACAAATTTAGACTAGACAATATCAAAAAAGGGTAAAACATAAAATAAGTATGTCAACCAAAAATGTTGTAAGATCTACTACTATTTTTCTTCAAGTTACCAAAGAGAAATAAAAATGCTAATTATGCAGGTGTCATTTTTTCAATACAATAAATAGAACATATCAATACTTACATGTTCTCTTCTCCAACAATGCAAATAGCAGAAAGAATTTTTACTATTTCAGTCATCATATTCTGTTGTTTCGGGTCAATTGCTCTTGCCAACAGTAAAAGGCTTCTCTCGTCGCCTAGAATCCTTTGCAGTCCAAACTAAAGAAAACAAACAAAAGGAACTCTCATTAAAATTTAAACATCTATGGAATATAGTTTTCATTTAAAATAAACTCAAAATGAAAGGAAATTCAAAAAGCAATATCTTCAGGGTGATGTTATATTTAATTATGTAAATTCCCCTCAAATGCAGTTATTCTTTGTATTTTATTTGAAATGAGTATTTCTTAGAATTTTTGTGGCTTCAAGAAAAGTGATTTCCATTATTCCTCAGGAAAGACTTTTTAAGTTTTCATAAAATATGGAAACAATAGTTGCTTAACAAACATGAACATATAGAACACATATTGACTATATTTTCTAAAGACATTTCTCATGACATAACATGTCCATAGCAAAGGGTAGAATTTGTGGTTAACTTTTCCAACGTATTTGCATTGAAAATTAAGGTTAACAGGGGAGTCAAAATGCTAAAAATCTTTCATGTATACAATATGCTAGTTAAAGTAATAAAAATATAGTATGGGTGTTCCCCTATTTACTTGAACATCTACATCATCTCTTAGTCAGTAATAAAATAATCTGGGACTCAGAGACATAGCACTTGAGTTTCCTTCTATATCACAGTGAGATGGGCAAAAGTGTAACAGTTTCAGTAATTTTCTAGGAATGACCCCAAATATGTTTACACATGCATTCACATCTGCCAATATGAAGATTTTCAAGACAAAAATTAGAGACTGGAGGCCCTAGGAAGTTTAGAGGTCTGGTGGGTCTGAGGAACAGCTTCATGGAGACAGAGGAGTGGGGAGGAGGTATGGGATGTGGAACAGTCAGAAGGTGGATGGGGGGAATAAAATCTGGAGTATAAATAAATAATGTAATATTAAGTTACTCCTTTCTTTTACCCTTGTCTCACAAAGTATATTTCCATTATCTCATTAAAAGTTTGCTTCATTTTACAGCTCCATGGCAACATAATGTTTCATTGGAGACTATTACAAGATAACATGAACAGCATGATGGTTCTTAATTTAACTTCTATGAGAAAAGGGGGCCTGGCTAAACTTTTTAATATAACTTTAACTGTGGGTTTGAAGAAATAAGGGAACATGCAGACTGTAAAATGGTTTCTGATGTAAGTAACCTCAACTTCAAGGACCACAAAAATAACATTTAAGTCATTTCACATGAAATTTACTTTCCTCGATTGGGAAAATGTATTCCAACTTAAAATGAATACATCACTGTGTGTTATCTATTCAGAAGGTCTGTATTATGGATTGTTTCCCATGCTTGTAATTTAAAGGACTCATTTATTCATATGGTGAAGATATATATCCAACTCAAAAACATAGACTAACAAAACCTTCTGTTTAGAATAATTTACATTAAATCATCATGTTCTTCAAAACTGCCAAACAGATTTTTAAAAAGTGAGTCTTAACATATCTGAGTATTATTATTTGTGGGAATAGGGCTCTATAGGAAATCCTACAGATATAACTTTCTTTAGTCACTATTCAAATTATAATGAGTTGTTATCTTATAAAACTATGATAGTCGACAACATGAATCAATAAGAATATAGAACAAAAGCTCCCATAGCTCAATTTATAGAGGAGGAGACTGATTAGCCAGAGGCTAAGTTATTTTTCAAAGGCCTTGTCTACTTAGAAATGGCAAAATATGAACTGCATCTCTGATTTCTGGTTCTGTGTTCTTTTTCTATAAAGTTATTCCTTTTGTCAGTTGCAGAAAAAGATTCTTCTTGAGCTGTGGAGAAACAATGTTCAATTAAGTTCATTTCTGTTTTAGATGCCACGACATGTGGGATCTAAATTCCAAAAGCACAGACATACAGAAATTCTGTACTAGAACTGATGGGAGTCATTCTATAAGAAACTTCCAGATGGGACACTGAGATAGATGGCTCAGGGGATGAAAGTACACAATAAAATGCCGACAACTGAAGTTTCATCCCTGAGACCCACCTGGTGGAAGAAGAGAAGTGACTCTCTCAAATTATACTTTGACCTTGATACACATGTATCCATGCATCACTCCTATACATAATTCAATGTAAAAATAATAGCAGTACAAGTGAGGTGATGAAGGATTTCATTAACAATCACATACTGCATATATCAATAATATTATTTGCTGATTAATATGGGCAAGTGATACAGACAGAAATATATAATTGCAAATGACAAAGAAAGGGTGTTTTTTAATATATTACTTATATACACAATATTATTGCATTGATTTTTAATAGCTATACTTCACATTTAGCAAGTTTCTGGTTATTGTTATAATTAGTGTTTCTATTAAGTACGTTAAGATTATTAAAATACCATCTAAAGGACATTATGTAATTAAGCAAACTGATTAATCAGTTATTTTAACTGTAGCTCTTCACAATATTGTATAATACAAACAATATTATACATATATAAAAGTGTATTCTATCCTCCATAGATTTCTTTTATGTATATTAAACAACTGAAAGTGATTCAACATTAAAATATATCTCAGCCTTATAACTCTCTCACAAGACTAGATGAAACTTATCCCTACCCTTGAATTTTCCTTTTTAACAAAATAAAATTTTGTTATCTGTACGGAAATTATATTCAACTTATGACATTTAAATTTTTGTACTACTTAGGATTAAGAGATGCCTAAGCAGTTAAGAGTACACACTGATCTTATAAAGAACAAAGGTTCATTTCCTAGTACCCACCTTAGGCAGCTCAAGCCTGTAGCTCAAGTTCTAGGGAATCGATTTTTGAAGACAACAATGGGTATCTGCATGCATGTGCTGCACATAAATTTATCTAGCAACACATGCACATAAACAAATCTTTTAAAATAAATATAATTTTATAATCATGAAAGGAAAAGTATATCATCTCATGTGAGAGCTAAACTAATATTGTTGGCATAATTGCAAAATATGTCAGTAAATATGGTGTGAAGCAAAATATACTTTTAAAGTCCATTAAGGAAAACATAGGGTAATCTGCATCGTAAACATATTACTGAAACTAAAATCAGTACCCACTATTTTATTTGTTGCATACTTTCATAGTGTCAAGCAAGATCCCACTTTTGTAACAAAGGGAGAAGTAAATGCCATTTACCTTATTATTCATAAACGCTTTCAGGCACTGAATGACTTTGTACTGATTCTTCTTGTCGATATTTTCTTGCCTAAATTAGTAATAAAAAAGTCATATTAGGTTGTGTTTAATTTTTCCCATGTGTAAAAGGTTTTAAATATTTATTCTTACTGTTTTTTGTCCAGAAGCTTCTCTAGCACGTCCAGTAAGACTCCAAGTCCTTCATAGCCAAAGTTGTTAACCCAGCTAAGAATTAAAAAGAAAATATCAGTAACTTCTATGCTTAGCACATTAGATATTAAAAATAAAATTTTGGTTTTCAAATGATATCTCGCCTTACTGTTATCTTTTTCCCCTGTGCTAAAAGGCTAGAATAATCAGTTGACCCTGACATCCTCATCTAAATCCTGAGCCTCTCTTCATGGTTTCCTCATGCCTATATTACACTGCATAAGATATTTCACCAGCTTTACATACTTAAGCCAGAATTTATGAGCTAAATTTATCTCCCACAAATTCTATTCTCACAAATCAACTCCTCCTCCACTCTTCAATATTCTCGTAATAACACCATTACCCTTTGATTCTGTCAGACTTGAAATAGTGGCTTAATTGTTTGACCTGCCATTCTCTTTCACCTTTGCATTTATTCTGGTCGTTTCATAAACAGCTGGGGAGCATCTATAAGATACTGAGTATACATGCAACATAGATATAATGGACAACATAACTAATCCCTTACCCTCTTGGAGCATACTACCTATGAATAGAGAGATAGATAATGAGTAAGTAACAAATTATATAAACATTAGTGCTTTGGGGCAATGAAGAAAAACAACTTTTCTTAAAAAACTGAAAGGCCAGGATGCTGTTGTCTACAATGTAGCCAGGGAAAGATCCTATGATAAGATGCTACCTGAATACAACACTGAAAATAGAACTGTACTGAGTAGAAGATTATGAGAAAACTGATTCCTGAGATGTTAAATACTGTGTTTGGAATGGTCCACCAACTCTGTGGTTGGGAATGTATTAGTAGGGTTGGGAAAATAGCAGAAGATCAATTGTGTAAAACACTAGACCATTGGGTATCTAGTTATGAATGTTTTAGCTACTACCATGCTTCCTCTAGATGCTCCTCTGTCCCTTTCATCATTTACAGTAAAAAAAATTTTAACACTAGATTAGTTTTTCTTAACATGGCTGAAAAATTCCAGGGGAGGTTGTGATAGCTACATTTTTTTTCTTTTATTCATTTTGTATTTAAAATTTCTGACCAACAACATTTCACAACATTCTTCAGTCCAAATATCCACTGGAATTGCCTCAGTGATCCCTAATCCTGACATTTTTACTGAGTCTAATCTTTCTAACCTGAGAATTTATGCCACATTTGCCAATGGAATCAGACAAATGTCATTTCAAGAGTTCTCTCTGAACTTCCTTTGTTGTTTATGCTTTCTTCTAAGAAGAAAACCACAACATCATCTCTCGAGGTCTCCAGGTATCAAGTGACTATTTTTAACAATCAGTGACCTATCCATACCCTGGAAATATTCAACCAAATATGGATTCTTCCTTAAGACCTCTCCATATAATCTTAGCACTTAATGTCTACCATGGCTTTTATTATATACCTTGCCAATTCATTTCAATTATAAATTTCCTAAAGACACTGTACTTTCTCAGTCATTCCATTATCATCCATTGTCCCTACTAGAGTAGCTTAAATATAATATATGGCATATTTGTAAACAATAGATATTCACTAATCTAAATTTTGAACAAATTTGGATTAAAAGAACAGGCAATCATGTTTCACAAAGCTAAATAAACACAGAGAAGTATGTAAAATAGTCATTAGAATTTATACTATGTACATACATATACGAATGTTGCAACATTGAAGTGAGAATAGTGGGCCTCATAGAAACCATGTAAGCACTATACCACTGAGGTCATGTACTTCAAAGATACTCCATATATTAAAACCATGTGTTTATGTATTCCATAGTATTTAAACTTCCTCTGCTGGTGAGTAAGCCTGGCTCCCATAGGCTCATTTATTTAAATAATTTGGTACTTTGTTGGTAGAACTATTTGGGAAGGATTAGGCGATGTAGGCTTGCTGGGTTAGGGCTGTCACCGTAGGGCAGGATTTGGGGGTTTCAAAAGCTCATGGCATTCCTGCTTCAGGCTCTGAATCAAGATGTAATGCCCCAGCTACTGCTCCAGCACCATGCCTGCTAGCCTCCCACAATGATTGGCATATATTTTAACTCTCTGAAACTGTAAGTCCTCCAATAAGTCTTTTTTTATTATCTATCTTTTGCCTTCATCATAGTGTTGTAGCAAAGAATTACAAAATTAATGGAAAACACTGTCCATCTCATATCTACCTAAGATAAATATATCAACATAGCAAAAACATATTTTTTCAGATAATCAGTGAGAATCATCAGACTAAAAAAAAAGGTATAATTTAAACCAGCTGATAACCAGAAACAGTCACATCCTCAAGTGTATGGAAGATCATTTAAATGGATGTGGCTTTTATTTCCAAAATAAAAAAAAAAATCAATAAGGTATTGTAATGATAACTGGAAGGGAGATACTATTCATTTAAGGAATGTAGTCATCCAATGTAATGAATGATTTTCTCTAATGACTATTAATATTAGTGGCACAGACATAAAGGGACATAAGTTTTATAATGTGTGGTATTAAATCTATCGCAGAGAGAATTTTACAAATATGATCACAGAGCAATAGTATGGCTCAACCTTAACATTGTAGGAGTCTAAACAAACCTGTATTTACAGCCTTCAGTGTCTGCTTCAACGTTTGAGAAGAAAAAACATCATTGAGTTCTTTAAATTTAACTCTTAGAAATTATATTTGCTTGTAAATATTACTCATGTTTTCATTATATGCAGCATTATTAAATTATTAGGATTATTTTTTATCCAGGAAAGTATTTAATAAAGGAGAAGAATGATTTATATTTGTTCATTTGAAATCAGTCACCCACAAATGCCAAACTACATAAAAATGCATAGTTAAGAGCATTTTTGATTCATTCAGTGAAAATTATTGTTATTTTTAAAAATTACCTAATTCTGAAACAAGGGTAAAAGGACAAGTTTACTTATTACAAATAAGGGAGGAAGAAGTCTAAATTGTGAATGCATCTGGACAATATAAGAGTAAACCTAGACAGAGTCTGCATAGTTTTTGTAGTAGAAAAGGACTCCATGAGAAATTTGGTGGTAGGCAGCTGAACTAACCGTGGTGTATCCTGATTATACTCAAAAAGATACTCAAAAAGTATCTCCCCTTCCCTTTTTTGCTTGCCAACTCCATTTTTCTTTCTCAGACATCAAGCAATGTATAGCCTCTTGCTATATTCTTTCTGACATTCATAGCATTAGGTAGGTAAGCATATGCAACAAAACCATATAAAGAGAAAAAAGGCAGGATTGAACAGCTTTAATTAAAACAAATGTTGGCTAGGTTTCAAGACTGGGCGTGTGTTTGTTTGTTAAAAATGATAACACCCGAACTAAGTGTTGCTCTAATTATGTATCTCAAACCAGCACTATCAATATCACTGTGAATGTGCTAATAATTCAAATTGGGGGGCCATACAAGAAAACTATCGAATCAATCCCCAGAGGAGGTGAGATGGCAGCCAAGTATGCTCAAATGTGATTAAAAGTGACTGTAATGCTTGGTAAATTTTAAAACCACTAAAATAGAAAAAGGTTTTATTTATGAAGTACAGGCACACTTTTGGAAGTGAGGCACAGGCTAAGAACAACCCTAGAATGGTATACACTGCCCCGCCCCCACCAAAAAGAATCTCACTACCAGAGGATACAAATCTAGGATAGAATTGAAGCTGCTGACACAAGTTTTACAAAGTATAAAATTGCAGCTCTTATAAAATACTAGTAGGGGCATATAGAACTATAATAATATACTTGATAATGGTATTTAAAATCTAACTCAGGGACTACAGTTTAAGAAATAAAGGTCCCCATACTATTTCAACCTGAATCTAAGTTCCAATTCACTGTAGATTTAAAAAGTTGTGAGAGACACAAAAGCAGAGAATAATTCCAAAGGAAAAAATATAAAGAATGCTATTCGGTAACTTCCATAATCATCTAAAAACAGATTTTTTTCCTTTCTATTTTACTGCATCATTATTAACACAAATGTACTGTAATTTATCAGATACTACTCAACAAAACCACTACATAATTTTATATATCATCTGCCTAACAACTTTTCCAATACCTCACTGAAGGTTTCATGATTGTTATAAAACTACAGATTTTATAACAACAAACACAGAATAAATGCCTTCTTTATTTACAGTCTAGTTCATTTCTACATATAGACCACATTACAATCTATGTTATTATAGATTTTTAATGTCTTGATTCTTATAAGAAATAATTGAAGTACTACCTTCAAAAGAAATCTAGAGTCTGTCTAAAATTTCCACTAAAATTTTGGGCAAGAAATTTATTAAGGAAAATGGAGAAGAAGAAAATATATTTCAATGGCATTGGCATTCAAAATGCTTACTCAAGCGTTAAGAGAACACCCTTTCTTCCGTCAATCCATCAATGGGATATACTTTATGAGCCATCCCAGTGATGGGTTAAAATGCCTGAGTTTTACAGGAGAATAAACATAGATCTGGATGTGTGTGTGTGTGTGTGTGTGTGTGTGTGTGTGTGTGTGTGTGCGCACGCACCTGCACATGTGTTTGTGCATGTGTATGCATGTGTGGATCTCACATAGGCATTTTTTTTGTATTCTATGAAACTGCATTCCTCCTGTTTGAAACTCCTAAGACACTAGATTACAAATTATCGACACCAACACCAGGCTGAAACTTGGTTTTCATGTTCACTTAATGCAGGACTAAGAACAGTACCTACATACACTTTGTAACCACAAAATAGAATATATATATATATATATATATATATATATATATATATCAAAATAGAATATATATATATATATATATATATATGAATGATAACTGAAGGGAGTTAATATTTATTTTTTAACATATTACAAACCAACCCTTTGATTGTACTTCAGCCCCTATAGTCCAACATATAGTATTAGAACTAGTCAAACTCTGTGCTGAAATCAACCAATCAGAAATAAAGAGAATACAAAAAAAATCAACAAAAGAAAGAGCTGGTCCTTTCAGAAAACCAACAAGATAGATAAACCCTTAGAAAAACTAACAAAATGACACAAAACAGTATCCAATTAACAAATCAGAAGTGAAAAGGGAAACATAAGAGAAACTGAGGAAATTCAAAAAATCATTAGAACCTATTATAAAAGCCTATATGCAACAAACTGGAAAATCTAGATGAAATGGATAATTTTCCTGACAGATCTCATGTACCAAGTTAAATCAAGATCAAACTATCTAAACAGTCCCATAATCCTGTAGGAAATAGAAATGTTTATTAAAAACTCCTCAAGCAAAAGAGGCCAGGGCTAGATGGTTTTACTGCAGAATTCTATCAGACCTTCAAAGAAGACCTAATAGCAATACTTTTCAAACTATTCCACAAAAAAAAAAAAAAAAATAGAAGGAACACTACCAAATTCATCTTTGAAGCCACAGTTACTCTGATACCTAAACCACGCAAAGACCCAACAAAGAAAGAATTCATGCCAATTTCATTTCTGAGTATCAGTGTAAAATATTCAATAAAATTCATGCAAACCTAATCCAAGAACAAATCAAAACAAGCATTCAGCATGATCAAGTAGGCTCCACCCCAGGGATACAGGGATGGTTCAACATACAGAAATCCATCAACATAATCCACTATATAAACAAACTCAAGGAAAAAAATCACATGATCATCTCATTACATGCTGAAAAAGCCTTCGAAAAATTACAACACCCCTTAATGTTAAAAGTCTTGTAGAGATCAGGAATTCATGGCACATAGCTAAATATAATAAAATCAATATATAGCCAACCAACAGTCAACACCAAATTAAATAGAGAAACTGGAAGAAATCCCACTAAAATCATGGACAGGACACCATATTCTTTAGCCATAGATCACAGAGAAGACAAACTGTCACTCATCTAGAAACTATACCACTACCAGCTAGCTTTCAAAATCCTGGAAGATGCTATACATAAAACAAAAGGCTATGAACACTGTGAACTATAATAACCACTGCTCTGGCAAAATACTACTACAAAAGTAGTATGAATGTCATGAGTGGATTTGAGGCCCACTCTTCAATACGCATGCCATAAATGGCACCATATACAGGATCAAGAACCTGTGACTAGATGGGTAATATAGGACCTAGAGGAGAATCTACTTCTATTACACTGCTAAATGGACTTACCATTAAACCAAGTGGCAATGAAATTTTTACACTCCAATAAATACATCTTTCAAGGTTCATCAGTGGAGTTTCATTTTGCAGTACATAACACATAGAGCTATAAATTGTTAAGCGGCAAGGAATACAAGATTGTAGCATGATTAGCCCTAAATATAACATCTATATCACAACCTCTCCTCCCAAGGCTCAAAGACAATTATCTCAGAAAAGGAGTTGGAAAAACTTAAAAGTCAGAGGCAACAGATTACTACAATGAAAGGGTATTTTCAAGACATAGTATAGCAGCTACACATATGAACTACAACAGCTGGGATAACATGTATGGGACTTACTCTTGTCAAGAAAGACAAAAATCCCTGCATAGACTGGGGGATGCAGGCATAAAGTTTCACTCCTTGCTGGAGGTCTATTGATAATTGATACCTGCCTGGAAAAGAGTAGCTCTTCTTTGTTTTGTTTAATGATGTAGCCCCTGGCATATTGACTGTTTTCCAATGGATGGCCATACACCCAAGAGTATATACACAGCACAAATTAGACTCAATGATTTAAATGAAACAACAAAGACATATAGTTGGGAGTGTATAGAAAGGAAAAGTAGATCTGGAAGGAGTCGGGGTAAATAAAATATATATATATATATATATATATATATATATATAGTGTATAAAATTCTCAAAAACTAATAAGCCATTTATTTTTAAAAATAAAATATATTGAAATTTAAAGTAAAAATTAAACTCAAGCTTTCTGAAATTCAGATGTCATTTTTTATGAAGAGCTCACTTATACTGATTGACATGATCAAAATAATAAAACATTACCTTTAATAGAAATAGAAACAAAATCCTTTAACACTAAATCCAAAAGAAAGCAAGATTCTTCTACATCATGTTCTCCAAGCCAAAAGCGAAATGTGAAAAACTCTCTATAAATGTAGCTATTCTGTTCAAGGAGGAGATAAAATCATTTTTGTTCTCTTCCAGATCTACATAAAAAAATCTTTCAGTTTCATAAAATTTTAATATTTTATTCAAAAATATATATTTATTTTTGAATTAACCCACTGTATTTCAGATAAATGTAGCCTTAGTATTTGGTAGAAAGAGGAGTCTATTAGACACATACAGAAATATAAAAGGAAACAGTGATCATATGTTCAATTTGATTAGATTCTCTAAATTTGTAGTAACCTTTCAAAAGAATTAAAGGTAAAATTAGAAAGTTCTACACTAAATCCCATAAGTTCTAAAAGCAACTGGTCTCATGTGAAAGAGTCCAATATTAGTCATTCTGTCCCTTTATCACAGTTTGTACACTGCTAAAGGTTAGTATAAAGGGTTATGTGTTTTATACAAAATAGTTTTCTGTCTAGTGATGCTCTAATCCCATGGGTAATCTGATACTACATACAAATCACTGAAACATCAAATAACATGACTGATAGTTCCAACTTTCTTGGGGAATTCAGAAAATGGACAACTATTGTAACACATGAAACACATAATTTAAGCAGTTTAATAGAATTAGAACTCTATTGTAAGTGTGGACATTATAATTTTTAGTAAAACCACCTAATTTTTATGCTATGTATTCCTAACATAATGTTCATCAATGCATTTATATCTAAATCTAAGTTATATGTACTATGGTAAAAAAAAAAAAAGAGAGATTTTTCTTATTTACTTACAGATCCATGTAAGTAAATAAGACAAATGTATAACCTAAAAAATTGTATAATTTCTTCCAGGAATCAGTATCTCTAAGTAATATAGATGGAAAACATCATTGTTTCACCACCTTTAAAGGATGGTGATTTGAGCCATCCTTAAAGGTGATTAATTTGAGCCAAATTAACTTCATAATTGTCTTTCTATCAAAATATACAGCCATCAAAAAGAAAATGTTGAAGTACAAAAGAAGAATGCAATGGAAATATAAATATGCTCTGACAGAATTTAAATAAAACATAAACATTTATATGTGATCATTTTGATCTACATGAAAGAAAACAAAATAGTACTAAACATTTGGATTCCTTGAAATGATTCATTTTCATAGATTAATTCATAAACTATATTTGACCAATTCTGATATGCCTATTTGATACAGTGTAGCCATATCCAGACATTTGTGCATAAGCTTTGAAGCTGACACTTGCTGACCACTTTATTTGACCTGGTTTACAAAAAGGTTGAAGGTGTCAGTTTCCAGATTTGATTCTCAGAGGTTTTGACGTCAGTGCTGTAATAGATTACATTTTCCTTAGAAATTCCCAAGAAGACATCCCATCTTTCTCTCTGTCTGCATTTATTCTCTCCATCAGGCTCATAAGAAAAATCCTGCTATGTCTGATGTGATTCTCACATGTTCAAGAGGAGAAAATGTGCCCTGTTTCAGGATGATCATATTTTATAAAAAACAAATTTCGATACTGTTATAACAAAATACTGTAATACGTCAAGTTACAAAAAAGTCTCTTTACAAAACAAGTTTAACTATAATTTTTCTCAGAAAACACTTCCCTATTTATTAAAATCAATTTCTTAGGCTGCCTAAATTACTCTTGAGATAGTCAAGGAAATGACTTTAACTACATATATTTTAAATATCAACAGGCTAAGCAGTGAGGAATATTCTCCTCCACTCCTGCCATTAAAAGTTGTTATAAAAGTATAATACTAAGTCATATTCTATAATGGGGTAAATGATGTAAATAAAGTGTGAACAGAAAGGAAAATATACTCCTCAACTTTATAGTAAATAGGGGAGAAGCAAGAGCAAAATATATTTCACATATTCAAGCCAAAGTCAGTCTTATTTTAGGACTTAATGTGTCTGAAATTGTGGCTATAATTATGTTCGGGCACTTGCTAAACCTGATGGCTTAGTGATATAACCATTCAAATTTACAATAAAATGTTAACTTCCACGGGAAAAAAATGTATTGGTTTATTCTCTTAAGCTAAGTAATATAGCTAAAATTCTATCATGTACTCCACAGGACATCTAATTTCTGTTGGTTCCATTGAATTATATTAAAATAAATTTAGTCTAAGAAATCAGATACCTAATCTGAAAATCCTGAAAATGAAAACAGAGCTGATAGAGTTTATCTGTCATAAAGAAGTCCTTGAATGCAATCATGAAAAACAGTAGCATTAGCATAAAGCTCAGGCTCAGACTCCTTTTCCTAACCTAATTTGTATATTGTGCTATGTGATTCTTCTGGGCAGTAAACAAGTGGTAAAGGAAGTTTCTTGCAATGTAAGAAGGGTAAGGAAAGTTGAAGGACAATTGCTCTTTGATGAGTACAGAACAGAACTGCAACCTTTTTTCTCACCTACCAGGTACAATGTGAAAACCCTGCAATTAACAACTCATTACAGATGATGATTGCTATGTAGACAAAGATCAAACAAATTTAATGTTCACAGATATTTTTAGCACAGAATATCTACACATAGATAATGGTCTTAAAAGAGCCATTTCTTTGGGTGCTCTTTGTGGATTAAATTTTTCATATGTAAATGTTGTTTACTGAGAAAATGATTGTTAAAGATAGAAAGTTTTGGGTTTTTTTTCTGTTATTTTATTTTAAATATATCTACTGAAACTGGGGAATAAATTGTGGAGATTATGTATTTTTGTCTGAATGCATATGGTGAAATAAATTTTTATTCATTCTATTTTGTGTTGAAAACTGTACATATTTATAGTACCCACATGACTTATTCATATACCTGTCCATCATAGATATACATTTCTCATATCCTTATCAAATATACACTTCTCATATCCTTACCAAATAGCAAAAACAATCAGAATCTAGTACATTTCAATTGCTAGTTTCCTCCTATTAAAATTCATTATCAACAACTAAAGTAAACAGTCATCAATTAAGCCAAGCCTGCTGCAACAAACCTAAAATCCATGCTGCTCACAAGGTTGAATCCAAAGAATCACAAGTTCAAGGCCAGCCTTGGTTAGAACAGAAAATCAAGTCAAAGACAATATAGGAAATTAGGTTTGATTCTGTCTCAAAAGAGAAAGTAAGGGATAGAGAAAGAGAAGAATGGGAAGGCAGACTGCCAATATAGGTTAATATATAATATTCAATTCCCAGTACTGTCCCCGAAAACAATTAGTTGATAACAATTTTTCTAGATGTTTTGATTTTAAAATGTAAATTATTCCTTAAATGCACAAATCAAAATCTTTAAAGCATCTCCTTTTTCTTTATTTTGTGTTCACTCATACAATAAAAACAGTAGATATACCTAAAAATAGACTTTTTGTTGCATAGTATTCTATCCACTGAACTTGAAATATATAGCAGAAGGGTCCTAACAGGACCCTGTTTGTCCCATCTACCATCCACATAAAAAAAGTAAAACACTCAGGAAAACCTTTTCTTTCTTATGGCATGGGATTGTCAAAATAAAGAAACTTAAATAAAATATTTAAAATTAACTTCAAAACCTATAGAATTCGTTTCTATTTGGTCTGTTAGAAAATGTATTAAGAAGCATCCAGAGAACATGTAATACTAGCTTTTAATGTGGGAATAACAGTCCTGGTTTGATCTATAAGATGTCTTTACAAGTTAGAATGTTTCAGACTGCCATATTCCATCATTTCACCTAAACATCCTTACTTCATTATCTCTGGATGGTTTGCTTTATTTTTACTGATTATACTGAATTTCCAATAAATGATGCAGTGACCTCTTGTTTTTGCATGACCAGCCTCTTCCTCTGTCAATGTCTTTTTTAAAAAGGGCTAAGTTCTGTACTAAAGTTCAAGAATGAAATGAAAAAGCTCTGTGAGTGATCAAAAATGAAAAGAATGGCAAATAAAATGAAGCACTCACTCTCTTAGAGACAAAGGGGAGGAGCATGTGATCAGAGGTTCATAGATGGAAGACCAGGAAGGGGGATAATATTGAAAATGTAAACAAATAAAATGATTAATAAAAAAGATGATACTGTCAAAGATGATGCCAGATGGTACACACTGGGCTCAGTTTTAAAACTATGATGGGGTAAATAAAATCTTTCCTCAATGAAAGGTAGTTCAAAGATTAGAATTAAAAATAACAATTAAATAATTTCACATACTTTCAAGTCTGTTGTAAGCTCACAAACTGAAAATTCCAATATCATGGTTATAATATAAACGCTCACAGTATGCAACTAACATGGTTCTTGAATCTCCAGTGAACTGTTTGGTAATTCATATTTATCTAGTAGTCTTCATATTGATGTTCAAAAATGTATAGGCACAGGATCAAAATGTTAATCTATATGGAACTAGTTCTAGCTCTTCAAAATCAAATATTCTTCAATAGTATATTTTTGACAACCAGGCTCATTTGGAAGAAAAAAAAATCATGAAAATGAATAGTGGAATCAATATGTGAATCATTATTGCTTGTTAATAATTCAAAAATAATACATTCAACTAGCAGACAATATGATGAATGATTTCCAAAGTTCAACAACAAAAAAAGAGAATAACTAGTGGCAATTAATTATATATCTCATAATAGCTAATGAAGATAATTTTTAATGTCCATAACACAAAAAATTTTGAAAAGTGTTTAGAGTGATTTATGTTTCAATTACTCTGATCTGATCATTACACATTACATACATGTATTAAAATGTCAAAGCGTACTATGTAAGTATATAAAAATAGTATCTGTCAATTAGAAGTTAAAAAATAATAGCAGATAAGAAAATTAATAAAAGTGCAACAACAACTGACCATAACACATCCTGTATACTGTTCCCAGGAGAAAGGAAAGATGAATAAATAGACTAACAGAATCCTTTCAAACTTAGTGTGTCTGAATGTTAAAAACTGTCCCAGGGTTGATGCCTACTCATTTTATAAGCATTATGCCATTTTAATCAATGGTCCTAATGCTGGCTTCCAAAACACTATAAACTTCTTAAACATTTTCTATCTGAAAGAAAAATCCATTAATGTCTAATACAGATTTAGATCTGAACTTATTTCAGGGTATTATTTTATTCTTTGACAAATAATAATTCACATGGGGAAATTTAAGATGATATCAATTTTTGAAAATCTGTTTATAGTATTTCGGTACCTTTTTCATAAATGAATATTGAAAAAAACTGATTTAAGACTGCCTCTCAAAGAAACTCATTAGGTAGCTTGACTTCAAAGACGGTTCATTAAAATATTAAACAAACTTCCTTAGACTTCTACTCAGAACCCAGGGATACAGGCCACAAAACAGGGAGGATTTGGAAGCAATATGAATATTATCAGCAACACTGGATTTTACAAAACACATCTAAAATTTAGGTGCAGGCTGATTTGGAATGAAAGAAGACCTTAAACTCATATGTGTGTTATAGGTTACTAAACTACCTCACCGAAGCTTGTTTACATGTAAAAGAACACTAACATCCTGCTCTCTTCTCAATTTTGCCTATATCAATTAAATCTCAATACAAGTTTTCCAGGTTCAAACTATTTGACATGAAAGGCTATGAGCAGAAAGACTTGCTGATAGATGGACAATCTCTCCTGAATTAACTGTCTGTTATCTACCATTAGTAAAACAGCTAGAATGACTGAGAAACTACTGTTGTCTTGAGCACATGGATCTTCTCTCAACAAACCACACAGAATACTTGGCTCACCTAGGTGTTAGCTGGCATCTTAACTGTGAATTGTAAGCTATCCAGCTCCTATCAAATTAGTTGAGACAATAGATATGCCTGGAGGAGAGCCTCCCAGTCATTTCCAATGTACATTACACCTATGGAGCAGGGTAGGATATAGGAAAGCTGCAGACTAGTACTAATACTGTAAGTCTGTGTAGAAACATAATGACCTTGGCTCCATGTAGGAAAAAAAAAAAACTCATTCATGGGGATCCTCTGTGTTTTATAAAAATTTATTTAATTGTGTTGCATAGTTTCTGTCATTGTAAAAGAATCACAAAATAAAATTAACCACATTCAAAATTAGAAAGCTGACCTCCATTTAAATAACAAATGCATCATTTATCAGTAAAAAAAATCTGTCTTGCAATACTTTGCTACCTACAACTCTTCTATACACTCAGATCGTTACGTCACAAGGTCCAAACTTTTGGGAGTGAACCACAATCTCTAACAATTTTAGATGATATATATATCTATATATCTATACACATACATATATTCATATATCACTTAAATAAAAAATCTAACCTTTATGGACTTTTACATGATCCATATGTCATGTGAAAATAAAACAAATGCAAGCACAAGAGCTACTATTTATCTTACTGTATACTACAGTTCACCCATTAAAACAATACTTCAAAAATTTCTTCAGCATTGGGTGTGCCTAATTCTTTTTAAAACTAATATAGGACACAAAGATCTGTTTTCCTTTAATTATAAGATATGATGCTGAGTGTGCCTAGGCAAAAATTGCATTTTAACCCTACTGTTCATGATTTAAAATTTAAAGTCTATTAATATTTAAAGTAGTTTTATCAAATTAACTTGTATACATTTGATACTAACTGATAAAAAGTTAACCAAAATTTAAACAGAAGTCATAGAAGTTGGCATAGTCACAATGACTGCAGCATTTTCGTTTCAGTGTATAAACAAACAACTACTGATATTCTAAAACAAGTCATGTACTAGAAAGTTAAAGCAAACAAATTCAAGACATCAATAGTAATTCTGCCTTCTGAACCTTGCTTACATTTTTAAGTCCTGTTTCCATTTCTACATAATAAAACTTTGCCTTAATTATTCCATCTTTTATAGGTAACTCCCTGTAAAGTGTTCTAAGAGTATTGATCTATAACTACTCTTATATTAATTCTCTAAGTAGTGTTGGCTGTGTTGCCAAGCTTTTAAAAAGTTTAATACAAGCTGTTTAAATAGTTATTAACATTCATAATTGAGAAAATACTAGTATTGCTAATTTGTTCTGCTGTAAATAGGTACTTCCATTACAATGATTATGTTAATGTATGTTTGTTATTATGCCAGAAAACATGTTTAAATCTACGTGAAAGAAACTATCAAGAAAAAAATATGCCTGAGACAACTGCATATTTGTAAATTGAAAGGATTTATTTTTCCTCTTCTCACAGATGTGATAACATTTATTAAGGAAGCTATAGTCACGGGAAGTGAGCACAGACATTTTGCCTTGGGTTTGGCAGAAAACTAGATACTAGGCAAATCAGAAGAAAAATTTTCAAATGTGCTAACATATCCCTCAAGCTACAAGGCTATTTTGATAAAAAAATAAATAAAAACTATGAAAAACAATCTATGCAATCATAATTATATCATGCTATGCTTTTAAAATGTGTTTAGTTATTCTTCTAGAATGTCATGCATGTATATAATCTGGATCACACTCACCCCTCATTTCCCTCCTCTGACTTCCCCCAGAAATGTTTTCTCTTTTAAATGGTATATCCCACTGATTGCAATTAGTGCTGGATAGCTTTGTATGAGTATGGGAAAATCCACTGATACATGGATAACCTAGCAGAGGTCACGCCAATGAAGAAAAGTGGCTCTCCATCCACTTGCAGCCATAAACTGTGAATAGCTTCTTAGCAAGGAATTAGGCCTTTTGAGCTACGTAGCCAACCTGCTACAATTTTGAATGGCTTGTTATACTGTTCTTATACAGGTAACAACAGATAACATGAGTTCATGAGCACAGCAACCAACTCAAGACCAATATTTCACACAGCCTATCACCCTCCAGCTCTAACAGTATTTTACCATTCTTCAAAATAGGGTTTGCTGTTCTGGTCATGTATGGAGAAACATTTCTGACAAGGCTTTATTTCTACACATTTCGTTGGCTCTTCATGAAATATTTTGCCAAATATCTATATATTCTATAATGGTTTGACTTGGAAGAAATGTTCCAAACTCATTAGTCATTTGCCAGGAGGCATTGCTTCCTTTTAAAACTTTAGTAAAGGCATATAAATAAAAATCTATGAGCAAATTTCTATTCAATCTAAAACACAGTCTAATGTAACATGTGATGACAGACTAGGCTTTCTTTTATTGCTGAAATACATGGATTTTTTTAAGGTACTAAATAGAGTTGTAAACCTTGTATTTCATTAAGTGACTAAAACTATAAAAAGACTATTGGGCCTGGTTGTGGCATATGCCTTTAATTCCAGCACTCAGAAGGAAGTGGCAAGTGGTTTCCTGAGTTCAAGCCAGAGTGGTCTACATAGTGAGTTCCAGGTCAACCTGGGCTAAATACAGAAACCCTGTCTTGAAATGCATACACACACACACACACACACACACACACACACACACACAAGCACACAAAAATCTATTGTGTAAAGCAGGTAATGCTGTAGGTAACTTATGAATACAGTTCAATCAAGCCAACACATCCCACTCCTATGAAGAAGACATTACCTTTATTCTCTTTCTCTAATTACAGCTAAAAATGCAGGGGAACAAAATAGAGTCAGAGTAATGACCATTCTTTCTCCCTACTTGAAAAGCAGGGTTGTTACTGATGGTGGGTCAATATCCATATCAAAATCATACATTTTTGTATATAAATTACAATATCAACTCTAATGAAACAAATAAGAATGCAAGTGGGTCCCTTCCCGAGAAGAGAGTATAATTAAAATTAGAAAAGCAGACATATGAACATGAAATTATTATAGAATATACATGATGATGGAATACACAGTGAAAGATTTGTGATATGGCAAGCTAACAATAGCTGATAAAAGAACACTTTCAACAATTGCCTTTAGCAGAAAATAATATCATTGAATTACTTCCTTGACATTTTATCATCTCTGTAACTAAATAATATATAAATTTGAAATTCTTAATTCTATTAAATATTAAAAATGCCTATTATTTAAGAACTTAGAATAAAAAAATGTGTGTGGAGGGGTGGGTATGTATGATTTTTTTTAAAGAAAGAAACTAGATCCTGAACACAAAGTAAACTGTTGTAAGTTTTGGTAATAATGGGAATCAGGCATGAGAGGAAAAATATATGGGTTCTTTTGAACATTGAGTTCAATTCATAATTATGCAAAAGTATTAGAAACTTCTTTCTTCAACATTTAAAAAAAGTCTGAGGAATGGGTGCCAAACATGGTGGCACATGGTGGATTTTCTCTGTGAGTTTGAGGCTAACCTTGTCTACATAATAAGTTCTAGGACAGCCAGGGCATCACAATGACACCTCTAAAAACATAAAAAATCTGGAGTTTGGGGGAATGGCTCAGCAAGTAACACTTGCTAGCTCATTTTGCAGAGTCCCCAGTTTTTGGGTTCCACTACCCATTGGACAGCTTATAATCTAAGTAAGTAGTTATAGTAAGTAAGTAGTTATAGTTAAGTAAGCGTATAATCTAGTAAGTCTAGTTTTGGGAATCTGAATCTTCCTCTGGCCTCTACTTGCATGAGGCACACACACTGTGTACTTACATACATTCAAGCAAACATTCATATACATAAGAAAGAAATTTTAAAAAGCCTCCTCTGGGGTCTTGAAGGAAACTCAATGAAACCACTGTCTGCTTTGACTGTGAGAGACTAAAATCTGACTCTTTTTAAACAACTCAGTTTGTAGTGATTCTTATGAAAGCCAAAGAAATTAAAAGGATGACACCCAGTGATCCCTAATTTCTGGGAATGTTTAACTGTTACCTAATAAACTGTACTCAAAGTGATTTATCTTAGTATAGACTGTTTATTTCATGTATATAACTTAACTCACATACTTTATTATAGTCTGTGGTTTACTTTCACACTGGTTTCCTTTTTATTGTTGCTTCATTGATTTCATTTACATATTTGTTTCTATATGCTAGGAAAATTAATCTGTTGTTTGCTGTTCTAGCTTCTTTGTTAATTTGTTAGTTTCAGAAAGGGAGGCTAAGCCTTAAAAGGAGAAAGTAACTAGAGAGCCAAGTTGCCTGATTTAAGGTGGTTTTATCCTGGTTGAAGTAAAAAAGATATTGCATGGTGTACTATGGAGTGGATACTGACACTTCAAAAGAATACAGTTAGCCTTCTTTAATGTAGAAACTGTTAGAAATTTGAAAGAACTATTTTTTACAGCACTTCCATACACTCAATTTAAAAATCAATCTTTACTGTGGGTTCTAAATGGGGGACAACATTACCCTGTATCTTCAGAACTTATTTAATCATGTGATATAATCATTTAGCACATCTCTAAAATTACAGAATAGACAGAAACCATATTTAGCCTGTAAATATGAAACAAAAATAATCCATAACAATGAATGTATTAATAATATTAAGAAGAAAAATTAATATGTGTTGATAAATAGGAGACTTTTATTTCAACCTCCCTTCCAGTCTTTGTCATAATTTTGTCTTTATGTTTGATGCCTACCTATCCTTTCCTGAATCTTTTGAATTTATCCATTTCAAATGGCATTGTCTATAAAGTTTCATCCTGTCCAGTTATTATGTAAGCTGCTTTTCTTAAGAGAAAATGTAGATACTGCTTAAGGATATCAGATAGAAATCTGATCAAGATCAATAAAGGGGCAAAAGCATGTTGTCCTCTGAGAAGCTCCACCCAGCAGCTGAATCAAACAAATACAGATGCCCACAGCCAAAGAGAGGATGGAGCTTCGGGATTCTTATAGAAGAATAGGAGAAAAGATTACAGGCTCCAAAATGGATAGGGACTCCACAGGAAGACCAACAGAGACAACTAACCTGGAACCTTGGGGCTTTCAGAGTCTGAACCACCAACCAAAGAACACACATGAGCTAGATCTAGGCCTCCCTGCTCCTATGTAGCAGATGTGCAGCTTGGTCTTTATATGAATCCTGAACAACTGGATCATGGGCTATTCCAAAAGCTGTTGTCTCTATGTGGGATATGTTCTCATAGCTAGGTTGCTTTGTCTGGCCTCAGTGGGAAAGGAAGCTCCTAGCCTATCAGAGACTTGAAGTGCCAGGGGCACGGTACCTGGATACCGAGATGGTCCCACCAGCCCAGAGGAGGAGAAAGAGGTTGGGGGAGAGATTTGGGGGGGGGGTTACCAGGAGGGGATAGTGAGCAGAATATAAAAGGAACAAGTTTTTAAAAGGAGAAGAAAAGAAAATTAAATTAAAAATTAAATAAAGACCAACAAACAAAAACCACAACCAAACCAACCAAACAAACAAAAACTAACATGATGTCTAAAGACAAAGACTCTGCCCAAACTCTGAACTGTCCAAGTAATGTTTTATTATAACCCACTATGGCAATAAAAATCCTTTATACTGTCTTATTTCTCCAAGATGGGAGATCTAAAATAAAGAGGTTTTATCTGCATTTCCTCAGGCTTTACCTGGAATATGCTTGTTTCCTTCTATTACATTCTATATCAGTTTTTCCTTGGAATAGAAAATATGATTGTCAGATAAAAGTAACAATAACCTGCATTTATTTGATTTGTTGTTACTGTGGTTACTGTGTTTTTATTCACTTTTTTTTTTTTTTTTGGTTTTCTTTTGAAAAGTGTGCCAAGATCATTTTTTCAAACAGGAAGGATGTTTTTTTTATTTATTTTTTTGTGTGAATGTATGTTTGCTTTGCATGTATGTCTATGTATCATATGCATGTGGTGTCAGAGAAAGGCAGAAGAAGGCACTGGTCATCAGGAACTGCAGATTCACAGATGGTTGTGAGCTACCTACCATGTGAGTGCTGGGAATTGAACATGGGTACTCTAGAAGAGTAGCCAATGCACTTAACCTCTAAATAATCTATTAGATGATTTTAATTATCTTTTAATGAAATTCAAATGATAGTTTATTGCTAAGGAAAGACTGCTTCATAGACATCCCTTATCCTAATATGAGGGTATGGTGTTCTCTGTTTCTCATCTCTCTGCAAACTATGCATATATATATAGTAGCTGGCATACACTCCATGCTAGTAGAATGTTTGCATGTATACAACTTGAAATACAATGATTGTATGAATCATGTGCCTCAACAGACCAATATATTAACCATGTACGTTAAAGCAATGTAATCTTTTACCTGACGGCATTTTCTATGCACTAACCTTCAACTCATTGTGCTAACTGGTACCTAAAAAGCTCACCACATTTGCAGGAGCAGAATCCAAAGCCACTCTCACAAGCAGTAGAGCTAGATCAACAAACTGTGGCCCATACTTTCTACTTCCTTTCTAGACAATATAATGCTAATTTGATTAGAGATTGATACTTAGTCCCTAGTGTGACAAGTACTTTTGCTGGCATGCTAGATGTGGTTGCCTAGCATGATGGGCTTTGCCACACTAATAACAAACAGAAACAAGATATTCTCTAATAAAATCTGAACTGGACAATACAAAAACCATGTAGTTAACACAAATAATCTGATACTGGAGAGTCAATATCAACATTTGAACCTCAGACTAATTTGCCCATAAATGGCTGCACCTGAATTAAGTGAGGCTTATGAAAAACTGAGTTCTGGTACTATCTTAGCATGGCTAATGGCCTATCATCTCAGCCTCCCTCCTGTTCCTAGACTTCTTTATATTACAATGGCTAACCTGGTAAATAGTTGAAAATATCCTCTCAAAATACATATCGTATCCCTATGGTTTTGGCCCATAAACAGGACCACTAGGGAAAAGGAACATTAACAAAATCATTACCACTCTAAACAAAAGTGAAAATAATATGCACTTTGTGGCTGGGCAGTTTAAAATTACCTTTGTAAATGTTATACAAAACAAAAACTTGAAGAATCCTAAGGATTACATATGGGAAGACAGAGCCCTCAAAACTAACCTTATTGAAAGGTACATATTACAGCATTAGTTCCCAAACAAAAAAATAAGGTTAGCTTCCAAAATGAAAAGAACTTTAGGGTGAAGGGTGAGTGTTGGTGTGGGGAGCCATATTTCTGTGTAAAACAGTACCAGACTAGGAAGAAAAGAAATTAAAGCCTGCCACTAGCGAACTGAATCAGCTGCAACAATTACAACAGTGACTTATAGCTACACTCATAAATAGCAAATCCATAGCTCCAGGTTTCTGCATTTATAACAAGGTAATGATTTATCTTCTACATCATTTCTTTCAGCATCACGAATCTAAAGAAAGCAGGTCTTTAATTGCCTTACCTCCAGTGTGATATTCACTAGGAAAGGTAATGGTTTCATAAAGAAGTAATGCAGATTCCTTGTATATTAGAAACTATATTTCTCAAAAATGTCTGATAGGGAGCACCAGCAATGTAAAGCTGCTGGATTTCTCCAAGATGGCTGAGATGAAAGATAAACTGAAGGGACTTTTTTTTGGGGGGGGGGGGGATTTTGAGACAGGGTTTCTCTGTGTAGCCCTGGCTGTCCTGGAACTCACTCTGAAGACCAGGCTGGCCTCGAACTCAGAAATCCGCCTGCCTCTGCCTCCCAAGTGCTGGGATTAAAGGCGTGTGCCACCACCGCCCGGCCACTGAAGGGACTTCTAAGCCACAAAGGGAGCACAGGGAATTATTGTAGTGATCACCATAGGGATTTCCACCCAAAGCACCATGGACAATCCCACTACTACACAGTACGCAAACCAACCTCATGCATGACTTGCACAGATAGGCACTAAACACCATGGGTAAAATTAGCACACAGAATGACCTCATTTCCTTCTAATTCACTACAAGAATAATTAAATTATGGTTACAACAGAAGAAGACTATTTCCTTATCAGTTCATGATTCCTGATCACAATGAATAAGATACTTCCTGTGTCATTAGTTAATGTAATGGCCTCCTCTCACCAGGAATAATAGTTTCAATCAAGTCACTTGGAATATGGAGTTGCTTAAGAGCTCATGGAGCAAGCCAGTGTTCAATGGTATGCCGGCGGTTCTGCTCACCACACAACACTAGCCCCACTACTGTCCCAATCAGTTTCTGGGAAGGCTTGGTTTTCATTTCCATGCACTGGAGCCAGGGCTTATGAGAAGCCCATACCAAGAATTCTTCCGAACTCACCTTAGCTTTGACACCCTTGAAAAATGGTAGGTGTTTTTTTTTTCTTTCACTAAAGTAAGAGAATTATAAAAAAGTAACCTGCTAAACAACAGGTTCATTCTACTAGCCATTAATATCTTGATAGGCTGGGAAGAGATGAGGGATGAATATTCAAGTGGTCTAGCAGACCAGAGTATGGCAAACACGTCACAGACAGATTTTGCATTGTATACTTATTCCCTCATTAAACTCTTAAATTATCTGCTTAAAGCTAGGCAAGGTCCATTCCTTTATTTGGCCACTTCCTCCTCCAAAAGTTGACTATCATGATTCAGCTATCAAAGTACTAAAGTCCAGAAATCAGAAGCTCCCTTTTGGCTACCTTAATCAACATTTCCAGTTAAAATTAACAAACTCATCAGAACACAGAAGTTTCCCCCTTTTACTTTATAAACTGTCATTTGCCTATGTGTCTCCTTTCTATCCAGAAGCAGTCCTTTGTCCCTCCAAGGCAAATATCCCTTCCCCTTTTCCCCTCATCCTCTATCCCCCATCTTTGTCTCTTATTTCCTGCCCTTTGTACTTCTGATGCAAATAAACTTCCTTTGTGCTGAGAACTTGGTGTTGTGGTGTCTTGTACCTACTTTGTGATCCTTTCAAGTATGATTAAAATGTATTAGATGAATTTATCACATGATAAAAATAATTATTTCAAAAAAAAACATTTATAGGAGTTGGAGAAATGACTCAGCATTTAAAAACAAATACTGTGTTTTTGTTTTGTTTTTTGAGGAAAATGTGACTTTAATTTCATTGTAAAGGCTCCATTTATGGTGGCTTAGCTTTTTTTTAAAGGGGGTATGGTGAAGAAGAATATCAAGGTAGTAGGAGCTTCCTTCGGGGACTGTTCACAGCATAGCTGTCAATAAGAAAAGAGCAGAGGGTCAAAGGGATGAGACTCCTTAGAGAGCCCAACACCCACAAGCCAGGGAATAAGATGCCCTCTAATGATTCCCACGGCTGTCAAGCATGTACAAGGTACACATCCCTGCAGGTAAACCACTTAGGTGTATAAAATAAATAATTGTTTAAAAAGTAATAAAATATAAAAATTTAAACAGCATTTATAATTTACTTTCAAGGGGAAGAAGCATCTTATACAAGATTTTTCAGTAATTATTTTAATGAGATGCCAACATTTTCAAAATGTTTTTCTAAAACCATTACTGATTGCTAAATAGCTTAAGGATTTTATGGGGCTTATGTCCCCTTTTAATGATTAAAGAGGATAAGATTCTTTTCTATCTGACTGTCTGAATACAAATAAGAACACATATCTATTCCTAGAAAAAGTATTTTCTTTCCTCTAATTTTACTAAACAAATAATTTGAAATACACCATTTTTACTATATGTGTAATGGAGGACTTAATGATCAATGGCTTAAAAGCTTCTCACATTTAATATAACCTACATTAAAATGAGTTACTACTAGTAAAATATAATGCTTGGTGTTAAAAATAAAAAATTTATACTTCATAATAAAAGCTGATAACCATTAAGAACATTAAACTAGTGGCTTTTTCTATTAAATTTGAGGGATAAAAACCACACAGGAAACTTAAAATTTTGCAAAGATTTAATAAAAACATTTCAGTTCATCTCTGTTCAACTCAAGTCTTGTTTCTGTGGCAATTTGCCTATCTTGAAGCAAAACACCCTATTACCCTTACAGTAGAACATCCGATATGCCTGCACAACAAACATGCAGTCTTGTGTCCATACACCATGCAAGGATAGTGCACTGCAATTTAGATTAAGGAGCAAAACCATTGAATTTGCACATATTTAAAGAAAGTATATGGGGATGTCTCAAACAGGGTACAATGCTTGAATTTGCAGTAACATCTTATTTTAAAGAAACAAATCAATGTTAATAAAACCAAATTATGCAAAAATAACTTGAAGTGAATATTTAAAATCATAACTCATTTTCAGGAAAGCTGTATTTATCATGTACTATAATTAGGAAAACTTAACATGGCTAAGATAAACTGAAACAGGAAAAATAATTCTAATCTGAACATAAATTTGTTTTCTCTTACAAATCTACGCTAGGGTATTTCTATTATTTTGGAAATAAAGTCCAGCCATTGGGTACATCACTGGTTTTTTCAAATAACTTCAGAAAACAGAGAAGTTCAACGGAAATAGCATGTTGCTAACATGCTATTTGTCATCTGAAAATTATGTTCAGTTTTGTTTTGGTTTTTGTTCTTTAAATTTTTTCTTTTTCTTTTTTGTTCGAAATAGATGATACATCCTAAAACTCAAAACAGCAGAACAGAAGCATCTTCAGAAACTACAAAGTCAGTTCTTTTGTCTCAGCCAGCAACTTGAAGTTGCAGGCGATCCAGGGTGGGATAGATGTGTCCCTTCATATTCAGATACTCAATCACTTTTGAGATGGCATCATCTGTAACTCCAAGGAGCTGTGTTCACAGCTCACTGACAGCCTTTCCCTCCTGGTGAAGGCACTCTCCAATCAAATGCAGAACCTCCATATGGATGAAGTTAAGAGCAAATAACCTCGAAACCCTGGCAGCTGCCATTTGTACTTGGGCCTGGACTGTGGACTGGCTTTCTGTGGCTGTGCTTTGTCGAATGGGCATCAACAATCTCCAGAGTGTGTGTGGATAGCTTGTTCATGTCTTCCAGGATGCAGATGCTCAAGTTCTTGAGCCATCTGGTTCCCTCCAAGGCCTGGAGGATGCCAAGCACTTTGACATGCATTCCAATAGGCAGAGGAATCAGGTACTGCTTGGATTTCCTTTTAGCCAAAGCCTGCCTACCCTCAATAGCCTTTGAGATCATGTCATTAATTTTGTACACAATGTACTATGAAGGGTTTTTGGCCTCCATGATCATCCCCACATTGGAGACCCAGTGAACTGTAAACCCCCTAATCTTGAACACACTGTCAACTTCAGTGGTACTTAGCAACTGGCTTATACAGCATGGCACAGAGCTGTGTGTGACAGGAATCCATATTACAGTCAGAGGAAACCCCAATGCCTGACCTCTGGCTTGCTCGTGGCTTCTACTAGACCCACTAGCCCCATCACCACCAAAGAAACTGTCTTCGCTCCCAAACCCGCCCTTACTCATCATTTCTCAGGACTTGGTGAGGTTTGATGGCTCAACAGAGTTATTTCTCCATAAAATATGTGGCTAAGAATGTTGTCTCCTGGTATGACTTCTTCACAGAAGCTCGATGACTGATTCGATAGACAGTGCAGAACTAGACACCATTGATGACTACTGCAGAACACTGGTGCCCAGCCTCACAAAGGGCTGTGCAGCCAATCAGCTACCAGGAAGGGCAGTTGCTACCCTTTAATTCTCAGACTCTCTCGAGATCACAAATCCCTCTTTCACAAGCCTATTGTTGCTATGCAGAATTGTAAAACCAGAAACAGTGCCATGGGTCAGCAACTTTAACCCATACATTCACAAGAGTTGAGGCTGGAATATCTCTGAGAGTTTGAAGCCTACTTGGTTTACACAGTTCCATGACAGTCTGGGCTGCACTATACAGAGAGACCTTGCCTCAAAAAACAAAAAGAAAAAAAAAAGAAAAAGAGTAGTCTAGAAAAATAAAAACACTTTGCATATGTAATATCAAGCACTGTCATATTTTTATAAAGATGAATTTGGACTAGGAAAAATATGTACTAGTCTCTCCATTATTGAATGAGGGGGTGATTTGTGTCTGTGTGTGTCTGAGATCCCAGAGGTCAAATTTGGGAGTCAGATCCCTTGAAGATGGAGTTACTGGTGGTTGGGAGCTGTCCAACATTGGTGCTAGGAAGCAAACAGGTGTCCTCTGGAAGAACAGCAAGTGCTCTTAACCATGGATCCATAATCCTAAGTAGTAGAGTAGTAGTCTTCATGGGACTTTACTTTTGTTTAGGTTTTAATGGCTTGGTTTAATGAGTTTCACACACCATTGGCAAGGCCAACTTAGAACTTCAGGCAATCTCATAGACCCACCTTCCCACAGCTGAAAATACAGTATACCTAGTTTATATTCATTTCTTCATCTGGTCAACAGAATGTTTGTAACTAAGTATTTTAACATGGAAGGGCACTGCAGCTGATATTGAGGTAGGTGCCAGTAAGTGAGAGTATATTGTGGTTTCAATTATTAGATAAGTCACATTCATGCTGCGTATGGTATCTTAGCACTGACCAGGCCAGGGCAGGAATATTAGCAGACATTCAAAGACAGCCTCAGGGATATTATGAGCTCCAGGATAGTCAGGGCTACCAAGTAAGACTGTGAGAAATAAAAACCAAAAAGACCTCAAATATTTGAATGAGATTATAAAAACTGATAAAGCACACCATTTTAGAAATGGCAAGACAGCAGCTATTGAAAGAATCTCACAACCCAAAGCCACATTTTAACTCTGTACTATGAAATTATAACTTTCGAAATTTTCCAAGCACAGTATGAATATAAATAAACAATATAATGGAATCTATAACTAATTCCAATAAATTACTGATATGTGACTTGTGTTCAATGATTTAGGAACTGGCCCTGAGCATTAATATAAGGAAACATGAATACAATTACAAAGCTTCTTTATAAACATATTTTTAGGAAATTTTGGGATTAAAATAGTGATAATTTAGTATGTAGACCCCAGAATAGCACATATTACACTGAAATCTATTTTTCTCCATAAAATATTATTTGGGGTATTATTAATTTTAAGGCCCATTACTGTCAATAAAGGAAGAATGGAAGAATTATTTGCCAATCCACTGCTACTAAGAAACTGCCTCTTAATAATGTATAAAATACTATGGAGTTTATAATCATTTCTATTTCATTATTTTATTGGTAAAATAGTTTCTGCTATTTTGAATTGAAAATATATGTGGGTAGTCTATATAAAACTTAAACATATGAAATTATGTACAAAATTACATATAATCACAATTATAAACAGAATAAAACTTTAAGCTAATATAATTAATGTTTTACAGATTAAATAATAAAATTATCTGGGTATATAAATATACTAACATGTGAATGTCAATATTTTACTTCTGGATTTAACTTATATAACCAAAATGAAAACAAATATTCTATGATTATCTGTATTTTTAAATCACACATTATTAAAGATCAGATTAGTTAAACATAAACATATTTTTAAACATTTACAACCTGAAAAATCAGATGATGCTCTTCTGTTAGATACTCTTAATACATCTAGACAGAAAAATCTTGATGTTAAAGTAACATATCTGATTATACTTCCAAACATCCATATAGAATGCAAAATGTATGAATACTATCAAAATGATAAGAGCCAACTACCTGACAGGATTGCTGGTTAAGGACACTCTCAGAGATTCCAGGCAGTTGAGAAGTTTCTCATCTGAGATGCCAGATCGCAATTCATGAACATATTCTTGTGAAGAAAGGGTGAACTCATGTTTGCTGTTTTTCAGGCCACCCTACAAAACAAACAGAAGATACCACTTTAGACAAACAACATTTTTCTTTAAATCTTGAAAGTAAAACAAAACACAGACTATATAAATAACATTATGGCATTTTCAAACACAGTGTGCTTTAATGGAGTCACCTCACCCAAGAAATGTTGAGATCTAAACAACCCTGAGATTCCATCTTACCCCAATAAGAATGGCTAAGATCAAAACCTCAGGTGATGTTGGCAAGGATGTGGAGAAAGAGGAACACTCCTCCACTGCTGGTGGGATTGCAAACTGGTAAGACCACTCTGGAAATCAATCTGGATATTTCTCAGGAAACTGAAAATAGATCTACCTGAAAATCCAGCTATACCACTCTTGGGAATATATCCAAAAGATACCCCACCATGCCACAGGGTGACATGTTCCACTATGATCATAGTGGCCTTGTTTGTGATAGACAGAAGCTGAAAACAACCCAGATGTCCCAGGACAGAAATGAATGGATACAGAATATGTGGTTCATTTAAACAATATACTACTACTCAGGAATTAAGTATGAGGACATCCTGAGTTGTGCAGGTAAATGGATGGAACTAGAAAATATCATCAGGAGCGAGGTGACTCAGACCAAAAAGGATATGTATGATATGTACTCACTAATAAATATATATTAACCATAAAAAATTACAGAATACCCAGGATACAGTCCACAGATCTCAAAAAGGTCAATAAGCTGAAGGGCCTAAGTGAGGATGCCTCAGTCCCACTTGGGAGGGAGAAGAAAGTAATCACAGGAAAGGGAAGGAAGGGAGGGATTGGGTGGGAGAGAGGAGAGGGAACATGGAGGGGAAGAGGAGAACAGGGTCATGTGTTGGGTGGGGGAAAAGGACTGAGGGCCAGCAGAAAGAATGGAAACAGGCAACCTAGGGAGGTACAATGTAGGGGAACCCTCTAAAATGTACCAGAGACCTGGGATGTGAGAGACACTGAGGGGTCAAAGGGAGGAATCTTAGATGAAATGCCCAACAGTGGGGAGAGGGAAATTTCGGAGCCCACCTCCAGCAAGAAAACAGGGCATCAAGTGAGGAATAGGGTTGCCATCCCATAGTTAAAACTCTAACCCACAATTGTTCCTGAAAGAACTGCAGAAATAAAAATGGAGAAAAGCTTGAGAAAAAGAAGATCCACTGACAGGCCCAAAGTGGGATCCAGCTGAAGGGGAGGCCCCAAGGCTGGACACAATTACTGAGGCTACGGAGTGCTCACAGAAAGGGGTTTATCATGATTGCCCTCTGAAAGACCCAACAAGCAGCAGAAAGAGTCAGATGCAGATACTTATACCCAACCAATGAACGGAAGCTACTGACTGACCCCTGTGGTTGAAGAAGCTTTTTTATATTCCAGATTTTATCC